>NW_024061209.1:180292-309472 GCF_016432855.1 Salvelinus namaycush | reverse complement strand
CTGTATATAATATATAAACATCATATATAAACAGTCTCTCCAGGATCACAGCTCCAGCTGTATATAATATATAACAGGTCTCTCCAGGATCACAGCTCCAGCTGTATATAATATATAAACATCATATTAAACAGGTCTCTCCAGGATCACAGCACCAGTTTATATAATTATAAACATCATATATAAACAGGTCTCTCCGGATCACAGCTCCAGCTGTATATAATATATAAACATCATATATAAACAGGTCTCTCCAGGATCACAGCTCCAGCTGTATATAATTATAAACATCATATATAAACAGGTCTCTCCAGGATCACAGCTCCAAGCTGTATATAATATATAAACAGGTCTCTCCAGATCACAGCTCCAGCTGTATATAATATATAAACATCATATATAAACAGGTCTCTCAGGATCACAGCTCCAGCTGTATATAATATATAAACAGGTCTCTCCAGGATCACAGTTCCAGCTGTATATAATATATAAACATCATATATAAACAGGTCTCTCCAGGATCACAGCTCCAGCTGTATATAATATATAAACAGGTCTCTCCAGGATCACAGCTCCAGCTGTATATAATATATAAACAGGTCTCTCCAGGATCACAGCTCCAGCTGTATATAATATATTAACATCATAAATAAACATAACATCAGCTATCTGAAACCAGATGAACCACTAAACACTATAATGTTAGTAGATGGTGTTTGTGGACATACCAGGTACTGTGATGTTGACAGCATTGCTGTGTTCTCCAGACCCAGACTCACACCAGTACACTCCACTGTCTGATGATATCAGTGACACGTTGCATGAAGACCCTTGTTGTTTTCCCCAGTCAGTATTACACTCTGAAATGATTCCTCTCTCTGTGTTCCTCACCACTCTCCATCCAGTAGAGTTCCTCTGAACCTCACAGCTCAGAGAGACAGACTCATATTCAAAGAACTGAGATCTGTCAGGACTGACAATCAGAGAGGCTGGATTAGAGAGATCTGAGAGAGAGATAGCAAGACACACACAATTAGACCCAATCAAATCATGAGAAAAGAGAAAGATAACAACTTGACACATTGGAAAGAATTAACAAAAAAAACAGAGAAAACTAGAATGCTATTTGTCCCTAAACAGAGAGTACACAGTGGCAGAATACCTGACCACTGTGACTGACCCAAACTTAAGGAAAGCTTTGAGGATGTACAGACTCAGTGAGCATAGCCTTGCTATTGACAAAGGCCGTCATAGGCAGACATGGCTCTCAAGAGAAGACAGGCTATGTGCTAACTGCCCACAAAATGAGGTGGAAACTGAGCTGCACTTCCTAACCTCCTGCCCAATGTATGACCATATTAGAGACACATATTTCTCTCAGATCACACAGACCCACAATAAATTTGAAAACAAACCCAATTTTGATAACTCCCATATCTACTGGGTGAAATACCACAGTGTTTCATCACAGCAGCAAGATTTGTGACATTTTGTTGCCACAAGAAAAGGGCAACCAGTGAAAAACAAATGCCATTGTAAATACAACCCATATTTATTCCCTTTTGTACTTGAACTATTTGCCCATAATGACAATTTAAATGTCTGTATTCCTTTGTAACTTTTGTGAGTGTAATGTTTACTGTACATTTTTGAATTGTTTGTTTTACTTTTGTTTATTATCTGTTTTACTTGCTTTGGAAATGTTAACATATGTTTGCCAATAAAGCCCCCTTAAATTGAATTGAAAGAAAGAGCGAGACAGAGAGGGTCTGTCTGATAGCTGTACTATTGTAATATATTCCAAAGTATCACATCTGAGTAAAACTTTCATTTGTTCTACCAGTCTACACCAGATTCAATATGAAACCCTTTGATTTGTTCTACCAGTCTACACCAGATTCACTATGAGATCCTTTGATTAGTTATACCAGTCTACACCAGATTCAATATGAGACCCTTTCTACCCTTTGATGTGTTCTACCAGTCTACACCAGATTCAATATGAAACCCTTTGATTTGTTCTACCAGTCTACACCAGATTCAATATGAAACCCTTTGATTTGTTCTACCAGTCTACACCAGATTCAATATGAGACCCTTTCTACCCTTTGATTTGTTCTACCAGTCTACACCAGATTCAATTTGAGACCCTTTCTACCCTTTGATTTGTTCTACCAGTCTACACCAGATTCAATATGAGACCCTTTCTACCCTTTGATTTGTTCTACCAGTCTACACCAGATTCAATATGAGACCCTTTCTACCATTTGATTGGTTCTACCAGTCTACACCAGATTCAATATGAAACCCTTTGATTTGTTCTAACAGTCTACACCAGATTCACTATGAGACCCTTTGATCTGTTCTACCAGTCTACACCAGATTCACTATGAGACCCTTTGATGTGTTCTACCAGTCTACACCTGATTCAATATGAGACCCTTTGATTTGTTCTACCAGTCTACACCTGATTCAATATGAGACCCTTTGATTTGTTCTACCAGTCTACACCTGATTCAATATGAGACCCTTTGATTTGTTCTACCAGTCTACACCAGATTCTATATGACACCCTTTGATTTGTTCTACCAGTCTACACCAGATTCTATATGACACCCTTTGATTTGTTCTACCAGTCTACACCTGATTCAATATGAGACCCTTTGATTTGTTCTACCAGTCTACACCTGATTCAATATGAGACCCTTTGATGTGTTCTACCAGTCTACACCAGATTCTATATGACACCCTTTGATTTGTTCTACCAGTCTACACCTGATTCAATATGAGACCCTTTGATTTGTTCTACCAGTCTACACCTGATTCAATATGAGACCCTTTGATTTGTTCTACCAGTCTACACCAGATTCAATATGATACCCTTTGATTTGTTCTACCAGTCTACACCTGATTCAATATGAGACCCTTTGATTTGTTCTACCAGTCTACACCTGATTCAATATGATACCCTTTGATTAGTTCTACCAGTCTACACCAGATTCACTATGAGACCCTTTGATGTGTTCTACCAGTCTACACCAGATTCACTATGAGACCCTTTGATTAGTTATACCAGTCTACACCAGATTCACTATGAAACTCTTTGATTTGATCTACCAGTCTACACCAGATTCAGATTCTGGCTCCAAAGGATCACAGCTCCAGCTGTATATAATATATAAACATCATATATAAACAGGTCTCTCCAGGATCACAGCTCCAGCTGTATATAATATATAAACAGGTCTCTCCAGGATCACAGCTCCAGCTGTATATAATATATAAACAGGTCTCTCCAGGATCACAGCTCCAGCTGTATATAATATATAAACATAATATATAAACAGGTCTCTCCAGGATCACAGCACCAGCTGTATATAATATATAAACATCATATATAAACAGGTCTCTCCAGGATCACAGCTCCAGCTGTATATAATATATAAACATCATATATAAACAGGTCTCTCCAGGATCACAGCTCCAGCTGTATATAATATATAAACATCATATATTAACAGGTCTCTCCAGGATCACAGCTCCAGCTGTATATAATATATAAACAGGTCTCTCCAGGATCACAGCTCCAGCTGTATATAATATATAAACATCATATATAAACAGGTCTCTCCAGGATCACAGCTCCAGCTGTATATAATATATAAACATCATATATAAACAGGGCTCTCCAGGATCACAGCTCCAGCTGTATATAATACATAAACATCATATATAAACAGGTCTCTCCAGGATCACAGCTCCATCTGTATATAATATATAAAGATCATATATAAACAGGTCTCTCCAGGATCACAGCTCCAGCTGTATATAATATATAAACAGGTCTCTCCAGGATCACAGCACCAGCTGTATATAATATATAAACATCATATATAAACAGGTCTCTCCAGGATCACAGCTCCAGCTGTATATAATATATAAACATCATATATAAACAGGTCTCTCCAGGATCACAGCTCCAGCTGTATATAATATATAAACATCATATATAAACAGGTCTCTCCAGGATCACAGCTCCAGCTGTATATAATATATAAACATCATATATAAACAGGTCTCTCCAGGATCACAGCTCCAGCTGTATATAATATATAAACATCATATATAAACAGGTCTCTCCAGGATCACAGCTCCAGCTGTATATAATATATAAACATCATATATAAACAGGTCTCTCCAGGATCACAGCTCCAGCTGTATATAATATATAAACAGGGCTCTCCAGGATCACAGCTCCAGCTGTATATAATATATAAACATCATATATAAACAGGTCTCTCCAGGATCACAGCTCCAGCTGTATATCATATATAAACAGGTCTCTCCAGGATCACAGCTCCAGCTGTATATAATATATAAACATCATATATAAACAGGTCTCTCCAGGATCACAGCACCAGCTGTATATAATATATTTACAGGTCTCTCCAGGATCACAGCTCCAGCTGTATATAATTTATAAACATCATATATAAACAGGTCTCTCCAGGATCACAGCTCCAGCTGTATATAATATATAAACAGGTCTCTCCAGGATCACAGCTCCAGCTGTATATAATATATAAACAGGTCTCTCCAGGATCACAGCTCCAGCTGTATATAATATATAAACATCATATATAAACAGGTCTCTCCAGGATCACAGCTCCATCTGTATATAATATATAAACATCATATATAAACAGGTCTCTCCAGGATCACTGCTCCAGCTGTATATAATATATAAACAGGTCTCTCCAGGATCACAGCTCCAGCTGTATATAATATATAAACAGGCCTCTCCAGGATCACAGCTCCAGCTGTATATAATATATAAACAGGTCTCTCCAGGATCACAGCTCCAGCTGTATATAATATATAAACATCATATATAAACATGTCTCTCCAGGATCACAGCTCCAGCTGTATATAATATATAAACATCATATATAAACAGGTCTCTCCAGGATCACAGCTCCATCTGTATATAATATATAAACAGGTCTCTCCAGGATCACAGCTCCATCTGTATATAATATATAAACATCATATATAAACAGGCCTCTCCAGGATCACAGCTCCAGCTGTATATAATATATAAACATCATATATAAACAGGTCTCTCCAGGATCACAGCTCCAGCTGTATATAATATATAAACATCATATATAAACAGGTCTCTCCAGGATCACAGCTCCAGCTGTATATAATATATAAACATCATATATAAACAGGTCTCTCCAGGATCACAGCTCCATCTGTATATAATATATAAACAGGTCTCTCCAGGATCACAGCTCCATCTGTATATAATATATAAACATCATATATAAACAGGTCTCTCCAGGATCACAGCTCCAGCTGTATATCATATATAAACAGGTCTCTCCAGGATCACAGCTCCAGCTGTATATAATATATAAACATCATATATAAACAGGTCTCTCCAGGATCACAGCTCCAGCTGTATATAATATATAAACATCATATATAAATAGGTCTCTCCAGGATCACAGCTCCAGCTGTATATAATATATAAACATCATATATAAACAGGTCTCTCCAGGATCACAGCTCCAGCTGTATATAATATATAAACAGGTTTCTCCAGGATCACAGCTCCAGCTGTATATAATATATAAACATCATATATAAACAGGTCTCTCCAGGATCACAGCTCCAGCAGTATATAATATATAAACATCATATATAAACAGGTCTCTCCAGGATCACAGCTCCAGCTGTATATAATATATAAACAGGGCTCTCCAGTATCACAGCTCCAGCTGTATATAATATATAAACATCATATATAAACAGGTCTCTCCAGGATCACAGCTCCAGCTGTATATAACATATAAACAGGTCTCTCCAGGATCACAGCTCCAGCTGTATATAATATATAAACATCATATATAAACAGGTCTCTCCAGGATCACAGCTCCAGCTGTATATAATATATAAACATCATATATAAACAGGTCTCTCCAGGATCACAGCTCCAGCTGTATATAATATATAACCTGGTATTTCCAGGATCACAGCTCCAGCTGTATATAATATATAACCTGGTATTTCCAGGATCACAGCTCCAGCTGTATATAATATATAAACAGGTCTCTCCAGGATCACAGCTCCAGCTGTATATAATATATAACCTGGTATTTCCAGGATCACAGCTCCAGCTGTATATAATATATAAACATCATATATAAACAGGTCTCTCCAGGATCACAGCTCCAGCTGTATATAATATATAAACATCATATATAAACAGGTCTCTCCAGGATCACAGCTCCAGCTGTATATAATATATAAACATCATATATAAACAGGTCTCTCCAGGATCACAGCTCCAGCTGTATATAATATATAAACAGGTCTCTCCAGGATCACAGCTCCAGCTGTATATAATATATAAACATCATATATAAACAGGTCTCTCCAGGATCACAGCTCCAGCTGTATATAATATATAACCTGGTATTTCCAGGATCACAGCTCCAGCTGTATATAATATATAAACATCATATATAAACAGGTCTCTCCAGGATCACAGCTCCAGCTGTATATAATATATAACCTGGTATTTCCAGGATCACAGCTCCAGCTGTATATAATATATAAACATCATATATAAACAGGTCTCTCCAGGATCACAGCTCCAGCTGTATATAATATATAAACATCATATATAAACAGGTCTCTCCAGGATCACAGCTCCAGCTGTATATAATATATAAACATCATATATAAACAGGTCTCTCCAGGATCACAGCTCCAGCTGTATATAATATATAAACAGGTCTCTCCAGGATCACAGCACCAGCTGTATATAATATATAAACATCATATATAAACAGGTCTCTCCAGGATCACAGCTCCAGCTGTATATAATATATAACCTGGTATTTCCAGGATCACAGCTCCAGCTGTATATAATATATAAACAGGTCTCTCCAGGATCACAGCTCCATCTGTATATAATATATAAACATCATATATAAACAGGTCTCTCCAGGATCACAGCTCCAGCTGTATATAATATATAAACATCATATATAAACAGGTTTCTCCAGGATCACAGCTCCAGCTGTATATAATATATAAACATCATATATAAACAGGTCTCTCCAGGATCACAGCTCCAGCTGTATATAATATATAAACATCATATATAAACAGGTTTCTCCAGGATCACAGCTCCAGCTGTATATAATATATAAACATCATATATAAACAGGTCTCTCCAGGATCACAGCTCCAGCTGTATATAATATATAAACATCATATATAAACAGGTCTCTCAAGGATCACAGCTCCAGCTGTATATAATATATAAACAGGTCTCTCCAGGATCACAGCTCCAGCTGTATATAATATATAAACAGGTCTCTCCAGGATCACAGCTCCAGCTGTATATAATATATAAACATCATATATAAACAGGTCTCTCCAGGATCACAGCACCAGCTGTATATAATATATAAACATCATATATAAACAGGTCTCTCCAGGATCACAGCTCCATCTGTATATAATATATAAACAGGTCTCTCCAGGATCACAGCTCCATCTGTATATAATATATAAACATCATATATAAACAGGTCTCTCCAGGATCACAGCTCCAGCTGTATATAATATATAGACATCATATATAAACAGGTCTCTCCAGGATCACAGCTCCAGCTGTATATAATATATAAACAGGTCTCTCCAGGATCACAGCTCCAGCTGTATATAATATATAAACAGGTCTCTCCAGGATCACAGCTCCAGCTGTATATAATATATAAACATCATATATAAACAGGTCTCTCCAGGATCACAGCTCCAGCTGTATATAATATATAGACATCATATATAAACAGGTCTCTCCAGGATCACAGCTCCAGCTGTATATAATATATAAACAGGTCTCTCCAGGATCACAGCTCCAGCTGTATATAATATATAAACAGGTCTCTCCAGGATCACAGCTCCAGCTGTATATAATATATAAACATCATATATAAACAGGTCTCTCCAGGATCACAGCTCCAGCTGTATATAATATATAAACATCAAATATAAACAGGTCTCTCCAGGATCACAGCTCCAGCTGTATATAATATATAAACAGGTCTCTCCAGGATCACAGCTCCAGCTGTATATAATATATAAACAGGTCTCTCCAGGATCACAGCACCAGCTGTATATAATATATAAACATCATATATAAGCAGGTCTCTCCAGGATCACAGCTCCAGCTGTATATAATAGATAAACAGGTCTCTCCAGGATCACAGCTCCAGCTGTATATAATATATAAACATCATATATAAACAGGTCTCTCCAGGATCACAGCTCCAGTTGTATATAATATATAAACAGGTCTCTCCAGGATCACAGCACCAGCTGTATATAATATATAAACATCATATATAAACAGGTCTCTCCAGGATCACAGCTCCAGCTGTATATAATATATAAACATCATATATAAACAGGTCTCTCCAGGATCACAGCTCCAGCTGTATATCATATATAAACAGGTCTCTCTAGGATCACAGCTCCAGCTGTATATAATATATAAACATCATATATAAACAGGTCTCTCCAGGATCACAGCTCCAGCTGTATATAATATATAAACAGGTCTCTCCAGGATCACAGCTCCAGCTGTATATAATATATAAACAGGTCTCTCCAGGATCACAGCTCCAGCTGTATATAATATATAAACATCATATATAAACAGGTCTCTCCAGGATCACAGCTCCATCTGTATATAATATATAAACATCATATATAAACAGGTCTCTCCAGGATCACAGCACCAGCTGTATATAATATATAAACAGGTCTCTCCAGGATCACAGCTCCAGCTGTATATAATATATAAACATCATATATAAACAGGTCTCTCCAGGATCACAGCTCCAGCTGTATATAATATATAAACATCATATATAAACAGGTCTCTCCAGGATCACAGCCCCAGCTGTATATAATATATAAACATCATATATAAACAGGCCTCTCCAGGATCACAGCCCCAGCTGTATATAATATATAAACATCATATATAAACAGGTCTCTCCAGGATCACAGCTCCAGCTGTATATAATATATAAACAGGTCTCTCCATGATCACATCTCCAGCTGTATATAATATATAAACATCATATATAAACAGGTCTCTCCAGGATCACAGCTCCAGCTGTATATAATATATAAACATCATATATAAACAGGTCTCTCCAGGATCACAGCTCCAGCTGTATATAATATATAAACATCATATATAAACAGGTCTCTCCAGGATCACAGCTCCAGCTGTATATAATATATAAACAGGTCTCTCCAGGATCACAGCTCCAGCTGTATATAATATATAAACATCATATATAAACAGGTCTCTCCAGGATCACAGCTCCAGCTGTATATAATATATAAACATCATATATAAACAGGCCTCTCCAGGATCACAGCTCCAGCTGTATATAATATATAAACATCATATATAAACAGGTCTCTCCAGGATCACAGCTCCAGCTGTATATAATATATAAACATCATATATAAACAGGTCTCTCCGGGATCACAGCTCCAGCGGTATATAATATATAAACAGGTCTCTCCATGATCACAGCTCCAGCTGTATATAATATATAAACATCATATATAAACAGGTCTCTCCAGGATCACAGCTCCAGCTGTATATAATATATAAACAGGTCTCTCCAGGATCACAGCACCAGCTGTATATAATATATAAACAGGTCTCTCCAGGATCCCAGCACCAGCTGTATATAATATTTAAACATCATAAATAAACATAACATCAGCTATCTGAAACCAGATGAACCACTAAACACTATAATGTTAGTAGATGGTGTTTGTGGACATACCATGTACTGTGATGTTGACAACATTGCTGTGTTCTCCAGACCCAGACTCACACCAGTACACTCCACTGTCTGATGATATCAGTGACACGTTGCATGAAGACCCTTGTTGTTTTCCCCAGTCAGTATTACACTCTGAAATGATTCCTCTCTCTGTGTTCCTCACCACTCTCCATCCAGCAGAGTTCCCCTGAATCCCACAGCTCAGAGAGACAGACTCATATTCAAAGAACTGAGATCTGTCAGGACTGACACTCAGAGAGGCTTGAGGAGAGTGATCTGAGAGAGAGAGAAGGGAGAGATAAAATGTGATTATATAAATAAATTACATAACGTTCATATAAAGCAACGATAGAGAGGTCATGAGAAGATGAGCTCCTGATTCTGTCAGCATTTCTTTTTTTTACAAAAATATAGGTTTAGAGATAAACTTCAACAACATCAGGATACACACAACAACATTCACTCCAAACTACAACCTGATTTTGGACAAAATACCTGGAAGTATTCTACCTTCTACTGCCAAGGACTCTTACTACCAAGGATTCTACTGCCAAGGATGTTTACTAGCAAGGATTCTACTACCAAGGATGTTTAATGCCAAGGATTCTACTACCAAGGATTCTACTACCAAGGATTCTACTACCAAGGATGTTTAATGCCAAGGATTCTACTACCAAGGATTCTACTACCAAGGATTCTACTACCAAGGATTCTACTACCAAGGATTCTACTACCAAGGATTCTACTGCCAAGGATTCTACTGCCAAGGATTCTACTACCAAGGATTCTACTGCCAAGGATTCTACTACCAAGGATTCTTACTGCCAAGGATTCTACTACCAAGGACTATCCAGCAAACTTTCTGACAAACCAACAACCAGCAATAGAAGCGCAACAGAAACCTGAAAATATCATCCAACCGGGAACTGTAATGTTCAGCCTGAATCACATTTTAAATCCAATAAGAAAAATACATTACAAAAATCTATTTTACTTTATAAGGTTGCTATGACAGAACAGATCCGAATGCAACTTCAATTATCACTGAGGTGTGAAGTGAGAGGTGTCAAAGCAATTGAGCCCAAACATGGCAGGTGAGTTTCACAACCTCCCCCACCCTAATGCAGAGATATTTGACGCCCCGTGCTCCATGGCTTACCCTTATGCAGATGTCACCACAGTACAGTACACCGTGAATATGAAAAATCAAAAGGCATGGAAATAGTACAAAAATAATCACCTCATGGGCAATCTAGATTTTCTTTTTGCATGGCAGTGCTATACTCTTAGATCATCCCCTGGTATGGCACAGTGCTATACTCTTAGACCATCCCCTGGTATGGCACAGTGCTATACTCTTAGACCATCCCCTGGCACAGTACTATACTCCTAGACCATCCCCTGGTATGGCACAGTGCTATACTCTTAGACCATCCCCTGGTACAGTACTATACTCTTAGACCATCCCCTGGTATGGCACAGTACTATACTCCTAGACCATCCCCTGGCACAGTACTATACTCTTAGACCATCCCCTGTTATGGCACAGTACTATACTCTTAGACCATCCCCTGGCACAGTACTATACTCCTAGACCATCCCCTGGTATGGTACAGTGCTATACTCTTAGACCATCCCCTGGCACAGTACTATACTCCTAGACCATCCCCTGGTACAGTACTATACTCTTAGACCATCCCCTGGTATGGCACAGTGCTATACTCTTAGACCATCCCCTGGCACAGTACTATACTCTTAGACCATCCCCTGGTATGGCACAGTGCTATACTCTTAGACCATCCCCTGGTATGGCACAGTGCTATACTCTTAGACCATCCCCTGGTATGGCACAGTGCTATACTCTTAGACCATCCCCTGGTATGGCACAGTGCTATACTCTTAGACCATCCCCTGGTATGGCACAGTGCTATACTCTTAGACCATCCCCTGGCACAGTACTATACTCTTAGACCATCCCCTGGTATGGCACAGTACTATACTCTTAGACCATCCCCTGGCACAGTACTATACTCCTAGACCATCCCCTGGTATGGCACAGTGCTATACTCTTAGACCATCCCCTGGTATGGCACAGTACTATACTCCTAGACCATCCCCAGGTACAGTGCTATACTCTTAGACCATCCCCTGGTATGGCACAGTACTATACTCTTAGACCATCCCCTGGTATGGCACAGTACTATACTCTTAGACCATCCCCTGGCACAGTACTATACTCCTAGACCATCCCCTGGTATGGTACAGTGCTATACTCTTAGACCATCCCCTGGCACAGTACTATACTCTTAGACCATCCCCTGGCACAGTACTATACTCTTAGACCATCCCCTGGTACAGTACTATACTCTTAGACCATCCCCTGGCACAGTACTATACTCCTAGACCATCCCCTGGTATGGCACAGTGCTATACTCTTAGACCATCCCCTGGCACAGTACTATACTCTTAGACCATCCCCTGTTATGGCACAGTACTATACTCTTAGACCATCCCCTGGTATGGCACAGTACTATACTCTTAGACCATCCCCTGGTACAGTGCTATACTCTTAGACCATCCCCTGGTATGGCACAGTACTATACTCTTAGACCATCCCCTGGTATGGCACAGTACTATACTCTTAGACCATCCCCTGGCACAGTACTATACTCTTAGACCATCCCCTGGTATGGCACAGTACTATACTCTTAGACCATCCCCTGGCACAGTACTATACTCCTAGACCATCCCCTGGTATGGCACAGTGCTATACTCTTAGACCATCCCCTGGTATGGCACAGTACTATACTCCTAGACCATCCCCAGGTACAGTGCTATACTCTTAGACCATCCCCTGGTATGGCACAGTACTATACTCTTAGACCATCCCCTGGTATGGCACAGTACTATACTCTTAGACCATCCCCTGGTATGGCACAGTACTATACTCTTAGACCATCCCCTGGCACAGTACTATACTCCTAGACCATCCCCTGGTATGGTACAGTGCTATACTCTTAGACCATCCCCTGGCACAGTACTATACTCTTAGACCATCCCCTGGCACAGTACTATACTCTTAGACCATCCCCTGGTATGGCACAGTGCTATACTCTTAGACCATCCCCTGGTACAGTGCTATACTCTTAGACCATCCCCTGGTATGGCACAGTACTATACTCCTAGACCATCCCCTGGTATGGCACAGTACAATACTCCTAGACCATCCCCTGGTATGGCACAGTGCTATACTCTTAGACCATCCCCTGGTATGGCACAGTGCTATACTCTTAGACCATCCCCTGGTATGGCACAGTGCTATACTCTTAGACCATCCCCTGGCACAGTACTATACTCTTAGACCATCCCCTGGTATGGCACAGTGCTATACTCTTAGACCATCCCCTGGCACAGTACTATACTCTTAGACCATCCCCTGTTATGGCACAGTACTATACTCTTAGACCATCCCCTGGCACAGTACTATACTCTTAGACCATCCCCTGTTATGGCACAGTACTATACTCTTAGACCATCCCCTGGTATGGCACAGTACTATACTCTTAGACCATCCCCTGGTATGGCACAGTACTATACTCTTAGACCATCCCCTGGTACAGTGCTATACTCTTAGACCATCCCCTGGTATGGCACAGTGCTATACTCTTAGACCATCCCCTGGTATGGCACAGTGCTATACTCTTAGACCAACCCCTGGTACAGTGCTATACTCTTAGACCATCCCCTGGTATGGCACAGTGCTATACTCTTAGACCATCCCCTGGCACAGTACTATACTCCTAGACCATCCCCTGGTATGGCACAGTACTATACTCCTAGACCATCCCCTGGTATGGCACAGTACTATACTCTTAGACCAACCCCTGGTACAGTGCTATACTCTTAGACCATCCCCTGGTATGGCACAGTACTATACTCTTAGACCATCCCCTGGTACAGTGCTATACTCTTAGACCATCCCCTGGTATGGCACAGTGCTATACTCTTAGACCATCCCCTGGCACAGTGCTATACTCTTAGACCATCCCCTGGTATGGCACAGTACTATACTCTTAGACCATCCCCTGGCACAGTACTATACTCTTAGACCATCCCCTGGTATGGTACAGTGCTATACTCTTAGACCATCCCCTGGCACAGTACTATACTCTTAGACCATCCCCTGGTATGGCACAGTGCTATACTCTTAGACCATCCCCTGGCACAGTGCTATACTCTTAGACCATCCCCTGGTATGGCACAGTGCTATACTCTTAGACCATCCCCTGGTATGGCACAGTGCTATACTCTTAGACCATCCCCTGGTATGGCACAGTGCTATACTCTTAGACCATCCCCTGGCACAGTGCTATACTCTTAGACCATCCCCTGGCACAGTGCTATACTCTTAGACCATCCCCTGGCATGGTACAGTACTATACTCATAGACCATCCCCTGGTATGGCACAGTACTATACTCTTAGACCATCCCCAGGTATGGCACAGTACTATACTCTTAGACCATCCCCTGGTATGGCACAGTACTATACTCTTAGACCATCCCCTGGTATGGCACAGTGCTATACTCTTAGACCATCCCCTGGCACAGTGCTATACTCTTAGACCATCCCCTGGTATGGCACAGTACTATACTCTTAGACCATCCCCTGGCACAGTGCTATACTCTTAGACCATCCCCTGGTATGGTACAGTGCTATACTCTTAGACCATCCCCTGGTACAGTAGTTTATATCAGTTTATTGCGATTTTCGGTATTTTCTTTGTTATGCGTTCTGGTGAGTTGGACACTTCTGTGCCGCATGGCCAGCTTTGTTAGCTAATTCCACAGATGAAGACGACATTCTACAACCGAACAACGATTATTCTTGAAAAAGGACACCTTGTACAAGATTCTGATGGAAGCTCATCAAATAGTAGGAACCATTTATGATATTATTTTGTATTTCTGTCGAAAATGTTTAGACGTATATTCCGCCCAGATTTCGGCCGCTGTCTCGCTATAACGTAAGCTGTATGTCGTACTAAAGTAATTTTTTTTAAATCTAACACAGCGGTTGCATTAAGAACTAGTGTATCTTTCATTTGCTGTCCAACCTGTATTTTTTAGTAAAGTATATGATTAGTTATTTGATTAGATGATGTGAGTGTCAGAAATATATCCGGATTATTTTCTGCAGTTTGGCTACGTATTCACATTGTTCAACCACGAATTGTACCGCTAAATATGCACATTTTCGAACAAACCATATATGTATTGTGTAATATGATGTTATGGGACTGTCATCTGATGAAGTTTGAGAAGGTTAGTGAAAAAATGTATTCGCTATCGCTAACGTGCCTTGAATGAATGCGGTTGTGTGGTAGGCTATTGTAGTAAGCTAATATAATGCTATATTGTGATTTTCGCTGTAAAACACTTAAAAAATCTGAAATATTGGCTGGATTCACAAGATGTTTGTCTTTCATTTGCTGTACACCGTGTATTTTTCATAAATGTTTTATGATGAGTATTTAGGTATTTCACGTTGGTTTCTGTAGTTATTCTAGCTGCTTTGGTGAGACTTGTGATGGTGGCTGCAATGTAAAACTATGATTTATACCTGAAATATGCACATTTTTCGAACAAAACATATGCTATACGATAAATCTGTTATAAGACGGTCATCTGATGAAGTTGTTTCTTGGTTAGTGACTATTTATATCTTTAATTGGTCGAATTTGTGATAGCTACCTATGCAGTAAAAAAATTGTGAAAATATGCGGTTGGGTCTTTTGCTATCGTGGTTAGCTAATAGAAATACATATTGTGTTTTCCCTGTAAAACATTTAAAAAATCGGAAATGATGGCTGGATTCACAAGATGTGTATCTTTCATCTGGTGTCTTGGACTTGTGATTTCATGATCTGGGGTGAGTACCAAGTAGAAGTTAATAAAGTCATCGCCTATTCAATTCCCTGTAATATATGGATCTGTTTGCACTTCATACGCCTTCCACTAGATGTCAACAGTCAGTAGAACGTGGAATGAAGCTTATGCTGTGTTGTGGGACCGGATGGGAGGGGAATGAGTCAGTGGTCTGGCAGATTGCCAGTTCCTGGTCACGCGCTTTCCTCATTATATTGTCTTGCTTTCCATTACTTATAGAGACTGAAAAGAATTCTCCGGTTGGAACCTTATTGGATATAAATGATAACAATATCCTGAAGATTGATTCTCTACTAAGTTTGACCAGTTTATTCGACCTGGAATATAACTTTTTTGAAGTTTTCGTCTGACGTTTGCCTGCATCTGGGTGAGCGTTTGGACACGTGTACTACACATGCTAGCAAAATTAGCTAATTGGACATAAGTAATGGATATTATCGAACAAAACAACGATTTATTGTGGAACTAGGATTCCTGGCACTGCATTCTGATGAAGATAATCAAAGGTAAGGGAATATTTATGATGTAATTTCGTATTTCTGTTGACTCCAACTTGGCAGAGAAATGTTGTTATATCTGAGTGCCGTCTCAGATTATTGCATGATGTGCTTTTTAGGTAAAGTTTTTTTAAATCTGACACAGCGGTTGCATTAGGAACAAGTGTATCTTTAATTATATGTAAAACATGTATCTTTCATCAAAGTTTATGATGAGTATTTCTGTTATTTGACGTTGCTCTCTGTAATATCTCCGGATATTTTGGAGGAATTTCTGAACATGGCGCCAATGTAAACCGAGATTTGTGGATATAAATATGCACATTATCGAACAAAACATAAATGTATTGTGTAACATGATGTCATATGAGTGTCATCTGGTGAAGATGTTCAAAGGTTAGTGATTAATTTGATCTCTTTTTCTGCTTTTTGTGACTACTATCTTTTGCTGGGAAAATGGCTGTGTTTTTCTGTGGCTATGTACTGAGCTACATAACATAACATAATTGTTTGGTGTGTTTTCGCCGTAAATCCTTTTTGAAATCAGACATGTTGGCTGGAATCACAACATGTGTAGCTTTAATTTGGTGTCTTTCATGTGTGATTTCATGAAAGATTGATTTTTATAGTAATATATTTGAATTTGGCGCACTACATTTTTTCTGAATTTTGTCGTAGTGGGACGCTACTGTCCCACCTATCCTATTACTACATAATCAATAATATTTCAACCGGACGGTAAACTATTCAATACTACAGAGAAAGAAAATGTTGAGGTACAACTCTCGGGCGCATGAACTAATCAAAGGAAACCTGGCGCATTTTGATAAATCTCGCTCATTTTTTTAAATAAAGCTTGAAACTATGTCTAAAGCCTGGTTACAGCCTGAGGAAGCCATTGGAAAAGGAATCTGGTTGATACCCCTTTAAATGGAACAGGGATTTTTCCAGATAAAAGGCACTTCCGGGTTGTATTTCCTCAGGTTTTCGCCTGCAAAATCAGTTCTGTTATACTCACAGACAATATTTTGACAGTTTTGGAAACTTTAGAGTGTTTTCTATCCTAATCTGTCAATTATATGCATATCCTAGAATCTGGGCCTGAGAAATATTCCGTTTACCTTGGGAAGGTTATTTTTCCAAACATAAAAATAGTGCCCCCTAGCTGAAAGAGGTTAAAGAAAAACTAACAGGTCTTTGAGAGCCGGAATTCTTACTGGTTGGTAGGTGATCAAATACTTATGTCATGCAATAAAATGCAAATTAATTACTTAAAATCATACAATGTGATTTTCTGGATTTTTGTTTTAGATTCCGTCTCTCACAGTTGAAGTGTACCTATGATAAAGATTACAAACCTCTACATGCTTTGTAAGTAGGAAAACCTGCCAAATTGGCAGTGTTTCAAATACTTGTTCTCCCCACTGTATATCCCCCCACTAGAATACAGCACCCCTATCAGATCACAGCTAAATCAGTCTACTTGAACAAAGCAATACTCAATCATGAGGCATCAAAGCCAAAGAAACTGAATAAAATTAAGAAATGCTATAGATGGAAAGAATGTAGTGTGGAAACCAACCAAAAAACAATTAGGCAACAACAAATTAAATCCCTTTTAGACAACTTCCTAGACAAAATGTTCCACTGTATTAGTGAAGGTGTAAACTTGGCAGTAGAAAACCTAAGCAGTATATTTGACCTCTCAGCTCTCAGCTTCCTTATCAAATAAAACAAATTCAAACAGAAAATTTAAGCAACCTAAGAAAATTAACAACAATAACAAATGTTTTGATGAAGAATGTAAAAATCTAAGAAAATTGAGAAACATATCCAACTAAAAACAAAGACCCAGAAAACCTGAGTCTACACCTTCACTATGGTGAATCACTAAAACTATACTGAAATACACTGCGGAAAAAGGAACAGCACGTCAGAAATCAGCTCAATGTAATTGAAGAATCCATAGAATATAACCACTTCTGGGTAAATTGAAAAACTCAAAACAAACACGAAGAGTTTTCTATCCAAAACGGATTAACCACTTCTCCAATCTTTTTGAACAGAAAACACATATACATGATCAAATACACAATCTTAGAACGATTACAGACTACCAATTACATTGGATTAACTAAAGGATAAAAATACCAACCCTCCAACCCAAAAAGGCCTGTGGTGTTGATGGTATCCTCAATGAAATTATCAAATACACAGACTACAAATTCCAATTGGCTATACTAAAACTCTTTAACATCATCCTCAGCTCTGGGATCTTCCCCAATACTTGGAACCAAGGTCTGATCACCCCAATCAACAAAAGTGGAGACACATTTGAGTATTTTCCTCAGCGAAAACAACGTACTGAGCAAATGTCAAATGGGATTTTTACCAAATTACCATACCACAGACCCCGTATTCACCCTGTAAACCCTAATTGACAAACAAACAAACAAACCAAAACAAAGGCAAAGTCATCTCATGCTCATGTTGATTTAAAAAAAGTCTGACTCAATTTAGCATGAGGGTCTGCTGTACAAATTGATGGAAAGTGGTGTTGGGGGTGTTGGGGGAAAAACATACAACATTATAAAATCCATGTACACAAACAAAAAAATAAAGTGTGTTCCAAAAAAGATCCAGTAGCCAGGACCACAAATTCAAATATAATCTAGACACAGTTGCAATAGAACCCATTGCCCTTCACGGTTGTAAGGTCTGGGGTCCGCTCACCAACCAAGAATTCACAAAATGGGACAAACACCATATTGAAACTCTGCAAAAAAATATCCTCAGTGTACAATGTAAAACACCAAATAATTAATGCAGAGCAGAATTAGGACGATACCTGCTAATTATCGAAATCCAGAAAAGAGCAGTTAAATTCCACAACCACCTAAAAGGTAGTGATTCCCAAACCTTCCATAACAAAGCCATCACACATAGAGAGATGAACCTGGAGAAGAGTCCCCTAAGCAAGCTGGTCCTGGGGCTCTGTTCACAAACACAAACAGACCCCACAGAGCCCCAGGACAGCAACACAATTAGACCCAACCAAATCATGAGAAAACAAAAAGATAATTACTTGACACATTGGAAAGAATTAACAAAAAAAAACAGAGAAAACTAGAATGCTATTTGTCCCTAAACAGAGAGTACACTGTGGCAGAATACCTGACCACTGTGACTGACCCAAACTTAAGGAAAGCTTTGAGGATGTACAGACTCAGTGAGCATAGCCTTGCTATTGAGAAAAGCCACCGTAGGCAGACCTGGCTCTCAAGAGAAGACAGGCTATTAGCACACTGCCCACAAAATTAGGTGGAAACTGAGCTACACTTCCTAACCTCCTCCTGACCATATTAGACACATTTTTCCTTCAGATTACACAGATCCAAAAACAAACCCAATTTTGATTAACTCCAGTCAGAGAAGATAGAGAAGATAGAGAAGATAGAGTGGGTGAAATACCAGTGTGCAAGATTTGTGACCCTTTGCCACAATGGCATCCAGTGAAAAACACCATTGTAAATACAACCCATATTTATATTTACATTTATTTTCCCTTTTGTACTTTGTTACAACACTGTATATGACATTTTAAATGTCTTTATTCTTTTGGAACTTGGGGTTTTAATACTCCCCCCCAAAAATACAACATGCCATGAAAAGGGGACGAAGCCCAAAAACAAACGCGTATACAAAAACACAGAGCAAGGAAAGCCGAAACATCAACGCTGTAACGATTTTCGTCGGGAGAAGCAGAGGAGGACCAAAGTGCAGCGTGGTACGTATCCATAATACTTTTAATAAAGATGAACACGCGAACAAAAACAACAAAACGACCAACGAACAGTTCTGACAGGTGCAACAAACACTAAACAGAAAATAACTACAAACAAATGTGGGAAAACAGGCTACCTAAGTATGGCTCTCAATCAGAGACAACGATAGACAGCTGCCTCTGATTGGGAACCATACCAGGCCAAACACATAGAAACAGAAAACCTAGACATACAACATAGAATACCCACCCACGTCACACCCTGACCAAACAAAAAATTTAAACATACAAAGCAATCTACAGTCAGGGCGTGACAGTACCCCCCCCCCCCCCCTCCGGACTCCACGGGAGAGGCTCGGCTCGGGTCAAAAACGTTTTTTGGACTGGCTTCACGGGCTTCCGTGCTAGCTGTGTCCCCTCGTAACGCTGCCTCCGCCTTCCTAGCTGCTTTCACCTGCTCCCATGGGATGCAATCCCTTCCGGCCAGGATCTCCTCCCACGTCCAGGATCCTTTGCCGTCCAGGATGTCTTCCCATGTTCATTCCTTCTTACCACGCTGCTTGGTCCGTTTGTGGTGGGATGTTCTGTAACGCTTGTCAGAAGGATGAGACCAAGGGTGTTCATGCTTCTTTATTAAAACCAAACACCAAACAAAACAACAAAAGAACAACGAACGTCATATCTTGAAGGCTACACAGAGCTAACAAAAAACAACATCCCAAGTGGCAAAACAGTAAGTAACGATAAATTCCATCTCTCACAGTTGAAGTGTACCTGAAGTGTACCTGATTGAGAACCATACCCGGCCAAAACATAGAAACACAAACCTAGAAATAAAGAACATAGAATGCCCTGACCAAACCAAATAGCGACATTAAAAGGCAACAGTGTCCATAGAGAGACACCTAGTTACATGTTGTCAACAGAGAAACAACTAGCTTGTGTCTGTTACATGGTGTCTATAGAAACAACTAGATTGTGTCTGTTACATGGTGTCTAGAGAAACAACTAGCTTGTGTCTGTTACATGGTGTCTATAGAGAAACAACTAGCTTGTGTCTGTTACATGGTGTCTAGAGAAACAACTAACTTGTGTCTGTTACATGGTGTCTAGAGAAACAACTAGCTTGTGTCTGTTACATGGTGTCTATAGAGAAACAACTAGCTTGTGTCTGTTACATGGTGTCTATAGAGAAACAACTAGCTTGTGTCTGTTACATGGTGTCTATAGAAACAACTAGCTTGTGTCTGTTACATGGTGTCTATAGAAACAACTAGCTTGTGTCTGTTACATGGTGTCCATAGAGAAACAACTAGCTTGTGTCTGTTACATGGTGTCTATAGAAACAACTAGATTGTGTCTGTTACATGGTGTCTATAGAAACAACTAGCTTGTGTCTGTTACATGGTGTCTATAGAGAAACAACTAGCTTGTGTCTGTTACATGGTGTCTATAGAGAAACAACTAGCTTGTGTCTGTTACATGGTGTCTATAGAAACAACTAGCTTGTGTCTGTTACATGGTGTCTAGAGAAACAACTAGATTGTGTCTGTTACATGGTGTCTAGAGAAACAACTAGCTTGTGTCTGTTACATGGTGTCTAGAGAAACAACTAGCTTGTGTCTGTTACATGGTGTCTATAGAGAAACAACTAGCTTGTGTCTGCTACATGGTGTCTATAGAGAAACAACTAGCTTGTGTCTGTTACATGGTGTCTAGAGAGAAAAACAACTAGCTTGTGTCTGTTACATGGTGTCTAGAGAGAAAAACAACTAGCTTGTGTCTGTTACATGGTGTCTATAGAGAAACAACTAGCTTGTGTCTGTTACATGGTGTCCATAGAGAAACAACTAGCTTGTGTCTGTTACATGGTGTCTATAGAGAAACAACTAGCTTGTGTCTGTTACATGGTGTCTAGAGAAACAACTAGCGTGTGTCTGTTACATGGTGTCTAGAGAGAAACAACTAGCTTGTGTCTGTTACATGGTGTCTATAGAGAAACAACTAGCTTGTGTCTGTTACATGGTGTCTAGAGAAACAACTAGCGTGTGTCTGTTACATGGTGTCTAGAGAAACAACTAGCTTGTGTCTGTTACATGGTGTCTAGAGAGAAACAACTAGCTTGTGTCTGTTACATGGTGTCTAGAGAAACAACTAGCGTGTGTCTGTTACATGGTGTCTAGAGAAACAACTAGCTTGTGTCTGTTACATGGTGTCTAGAGAGAAACAACTAGCTGGTGTCTGTTACATGGTGTCTAGAGAAACAACTAGCGTGTGTCTGTTACATGGTGTCTAGAGAAACAACTAGCTTGTGTCTGTTACATGGTGTCTATAGAAACAACTAGATTGTGTCTGTTACATGGTGTCTAGAGAAACAACTAGCTTGTGTCTGTTACATGGTGTCTAGAGAAACAACTAGCTTGTGTCTGTTACATGGTGTCTATAGAGAAACAACTAGCTTGTGTCTGTTACATGGTGTCTAGAGAAACAACTAGCTTGTGTCTGTTACATGGTGTCTATAGAAACAACTAGCTTGTGTCTGTTACATGGTGTCTAGAGAGAAACAACTAGCTTGTGTCTGTTACATGGTGTCTATAGAGAAACAACTAGCTTGTGTCTGTTACATGGTGTCTATAGAGAAACAACCAGCTTGTGTCTGTTACATGTTGTCTAGAGAAACAACTAGCTTGTGACTGTTACATGGTGTCTATAGAGAAACAACTAGCTTGTGTCTGTTACATGGTGTCTATAGAGAAACAACTAGCTTGTGTCTGTTACATGGTGTCTATAGAGAAACAACTAGCTTGTGTCTGTTACATGGTGTCTAGAGAGAAACAACTAGCTTGTGTCTGTTACATGGTGTCTAGAGAAACAACTAGCTTGTGTCTGTTACATGGTGTCTATAGAAACAACTAGATTGTGTCTGTTACATGGTGTCTATAGAAACAACTAGCTTGTGTCTGTTACATGGTGTCTATAGAGAAACAACTAGCTTGTGTCTGTTACATGGTGTCTAGAGAAACAACTAGCTTGTGTCTGTTACATGGTGTCTATAGAGAAACAACTAGCTTGTGTCTGTTACATGGTGTCTATAGAAACAACTAGCTTGTGTCTGTTACATGGTGTCTAGAGAGAAACAACTAGCTTGTGTCTGTTACATGGTGTCTATAGAAACAATCATGTTTGTATTTTTTTTTTAATGAATACAATACTGATGAATACAGTAATATTACTGATGAATACAGTAATATAACTGATTAATACAGTAATATAACTGATGTATACAGTAATGTAACTGATGAATAGAGTAATATACCTGATGAATACAGTAATATAAATGATGAATACAGTAATATAACTGATGAATACAGTAATGTAACTGATGAATACAGTAATATACCTGATGAATACAGTAATATAACTGAAGAATACAGTAATATAACTGATGAATACAGTAATATAACTGATGAATACAGTAATATAACTGATGAATACAGTAATATAACTGCTAGAGGCAGTGTGCCAGGGTGCCACTTGCGATACAACATTGACTAGCTGGAGGCATCTGGGTCACAGAAAATAATCAGGCCAAACCACAAGCCACGGAAACACACAATATGGACATATTTTTAGATTTACATTTGGTGTTCCATTTCCTGCATTACTTTTGACATTTTAGTCATTTAGCAGACACTCTTATCCTAAACGACTTACATTTATCTTAATATCAAACACAATATATATAGAATTTACTTTGAGAGGAGAAAGATGATGGCAACAATATGAGAATGAAGAGAGAGACGGAAGAGGAGGAGGAGAAGAGGAGAAGAGGAGAAGAGGAGAGGATGAGGAGGAGAAGTGGAGAGGAGGAGAGGAGAAGAGGATATGAATATAGATAAATGTTACTATTATAGAACAGGTGATGAATATAGATAAATGTTACTATTATAGAACAGGTGATGAATATAGAGACATGTTAATATTATAGAACAGGTGATGAATATAGATAAATGTTACTATTATAGAACAGGTGATGAATATAGAGAAATGTTACTATTATAGAACAGGTGATGAATAGAGATAAATGTTACTATTATAGAACAGGTGATGAATATAGATAAATGTTACTATTATAGAACAGGTGATGAATAGAGATAAATGTTACTATTATAGAACAGGTGATGAATATAGATAAATGTTACTATTATAGAACAGGTGATGAATATAGAGAAATGTTACTATTATAGAACAGGTGATGAATAGAGATAAATGTACTCACCTTCACCTTGTCCGAGGCTAGAGTATACCAGTGTACTCAACAGCACTGAAACACACAGAGAGAACTATCACTATGGTACATGATGTAAACACTGACACACACAGAGAGAACTATCACTATGGTACATGATGTAAACACTGAAACACACAGAGAGAACTATCACTATGGTACATGATGTAAACACTGAAACACACAGAGAGAACTATCACTATGGTACATGATGTAAACACTGAAACACACAGAGAGAACTATCACTATGGTACATGATGTAAACACTGAAACACACAGAGAGAACTATCACTATGGTACATGATGTAAACACTGAAACACACAGAGAGAACTATCACTATGGTACATGATGTAAACACTGAAACACACAGAGAGAACTATCACTATGGTACATGATGTAAACACTGAAACACACAGAGAGAACTATCACTATGGTACATGATGTAAACACTGAAACACACAGAGAGAACTATCACTATGGTACATGATGTAAACACTGAAACACACAGAGAGAACTATCACTATGGTACATGATGTAAACACTGAAACACACAGAGAGAACTATCACTATGGTACATGATGTAAACACTGAAACACACAGAGATAACTATCACTATGGTACATGATGGAAACACTGAAACACACAGAGAGAACTATCACTATGGTACATGATGTAAACACTGAAACACACAGAGAGAATTATCACTATGGTACATGATGTAAACACTGAAACACACAGAGATAACTATCACTATGGTACATGATGTAAACACTGAAACACGCAGAGAGAACTATCACTATGGTACATGATGTAAACACTGAAACACCCAGAGAGAACTATCACTATGGTACATGATGTAAACACTGAAACACGCAGAGAGAACTATCACTATGGTACATGATGGAAACACTGAAACACACAGAGAGAACTATCACTATGGTTCATGATGTAAACACTGAAACACACAGAGAGAACTATCACTATGGTACATGATGTAAACACTGAAACACACAGAGAGAACTATCACTATGGTACATGATGTAAACACTGAAACACACAGAGAGAACTATCACTATGGTACATGATGGAAACACTGAAACACGCAGAGAGAACTATCACTATGGTACATGATGTAAACACTGAAACACACAGAGAGAACTATCACTATGGTACATGATGTAAACACTGAAACACACAGAGAGAACTATCACTATGGTACATGATGTAAACACTGAAACACACAGAGAGAACTATCACTATGGTACATGATGTAAACACTGAAACACACAGAGATAACTATCACTATGGTACATGATGTAAACACTGAAACACGCAGAGAGAACTATCACTATGGTACATGATGTAAACACTGAAACACCCAGAGAGAACTATCACTATGGTACATGATGTAAACACTGAAACACACAGAGAGAACTATCACTATGGTACATGATGTAAACACTGAAACACACAGAGAGAACTATCACTATGGTACATGATGTAAACACTGAAACACGCAGAGAGAACTATCACTATGGTACATGATGGAAACACTGAAACACACAGAGAGAACTATCACTATGGTTCATGATGTAAACACTGAAACACACAGAGAGAACTATCACCATGGTACATGATGGAAACACTGAAACACACAGAGAGAACTATCACTATGGCACATGATGGAAACACTGAGCTGTTCCACAGATATTAATTTCCTTAAGAGTCTATTGACACAGTAATGCTTCAATCTTTTTAACATAATAACAAAATCCCCAACAAAATGTGTCAGTTTATATCTGTTTTTTGGTAAAAATCGTCTCAATCCAACACAGATATTCTTATAAATATATTATATCCTTATCTGCTGTGGAAAGTGTGTTTTGCTCTTTGACCTCCACATGTCACGGGAAGTATGGAGATATATATAGATATTAAGCCTTCATCTGAAGGTAACCCATACAAATGAATGGTATGGTGGAGATACAGTGGGGCAAAAAAGTATTTAGTCAGCCACCAATTGTGCAAGTTCTCCCACTTAAAAAGATGAGAGAGGCCTGTAATTTTCATCATAGGTACACTTCAACTATGATAGACAAAATGAGGAAAAGAAATCCAGAAAATCACATTGTAGGATTTTTTAATGTATTTATTAGCAAATTATGGTGGAAAATAAGTGTTTGTGTCCAAAAAACTAAAATATTGATTGAGGACATTAGCCTCAACACTTTGTTTGCCATTAAACCATGTGTTATTCAATGTGTTTATACAAAATGAAAATGACATATTTTATCACATCATTTTTATTTAAAAAACATTGTACCTCCTAAAATAAAAATTCACATAGCTTAATTATCCATGGTATGACGATCTAAAATGTTTTATTTGTAGAGGAGATGTTGAACCATAATGATATTATATTATATTAACTTCACTAGGGTAGTGGGCATTTTCGGAATTTTAGATGAAAAGCGTGCCCAAATTAAACTGCCTGCTACTCAGGCCCATACGCAAGGATATGCATATACTTAGTAGATTTGCATAGAAAACACTCTAAAGTTTCCAAAACTGTTAAAATAATGTCTGTGAGTATAACAGAACTGATATGGCAGGTGAAAACCCGAGGAAAATCCAACCAGGAAGTACTATTATTTTGAAAGGCTGTTTTTCCACCATATCCACCATACAAAGACTTAGGACCCAGTTCACGAGCTCTGTGACTTCCACTCTGTAAAAATGAGGGAGATACATCAATCAGTGACCAGTTTTCATTCATCAGCCATGCGCCCTGATCATGAACGCGTCTTTTTTGTTTCTCCTTTCTTTTTGACGAAGCTTTTGTCCGGTTGAAATATTATTGATTATTTATGACAAAAACAACCGGAGGATTGACTTTAAACATCGTTTTGCATGTTTCTAGCAACTTTTATTGTACTTTTTTTAGACTTTTCGTTTTCGAATTAGTGCACGCGACTTCTGCATTCGGATTACTGGACAAAACGCGAGAACACATTTTTTGGGGGGGGGGGGGCAGAAATGATGGACATTATCGAACAAAACAAACATTTATTGTGAAACTGGGAATCCTGGCATTCTGATGAAGATCATCAAAGGTAAGTGAATATTTATAATACTATTTCTGACTTCTGTTGACTCCAACATGGCGGATATCTCTTTGGGTTGATTTGTCGTCTGAGCGCCGTACTCAGGTTATTGCATGGTTTACTTTTTCCGTAAAGTTTTTGGGAAATCTGACATAGCGGTAGCATATAATATAATAGTAACATTTATCTATATTCATCTCCTCTTCTTCTCTCTTCTTCTCTCCCTCTCCTCCTCTTCTCCACTTCTCCTCCTCATCCTCTCCTCTTCTCCTCTTCTCCTCTTCTCCTCCTCCTCTTCCGTCTCTCTCTTCATTCTCATATTGTTGCCATCATCTTTCTCCTCTCAAAGTAAATTCTATATATATTGTGTTTGATATTAAGATAAATGTAAGTCGTTTAGGATAAGAGTGTCTGCTAAATGACTAAAATGTCAAAGTAATGCAGGAAATGGAACACCAAATGTAAATCTAAAAATATGACCATATTGTGTGTTTCCGTGGCTTGTGGTTTGGCCTGATTATTTTCTGTGACCCAGATGCCTCCAGCTAGTCAATGTTGTATCGCAAGTGGCACCCTGGCACACTGCCTCTAGCAGTTATATTACTGTATTCATCAGTTATATTACTGTATTCATCAGTTATATTACTGTATTCATCAGTTATATTACTGTATTCATCAGTTACATTACTGTATTCATCACTCCTGCTCCTACAGACACCAAGCTAGTTGTTTCTCTGTGATGTCACCTTTCTGAGGTCAATCACTTAATACGTTGTTTGATTGATTAACCTGTCTAGCCACGGGGTTCCTCTAGCGCCACTCCTCCCACATTCCACTGAAAAGGCAGAGCGCGAAATTCAGAAAATATTTTTTAGAAATATTTAACTTTCACACATTAACAAGTCCAATACAGCAAATGAAAGATAAACATCTTGTGAATCCAGTCAACATGTCTGATTTTTAAAATGTTTTACAGCGAAAACACCACATATATTTATGTTAGCTCACCACCAAATACAAAAAAGCACAGACATTTTTCACAGCACAGGTAGCTTGCACATAACCAACCAAACTAACCAAGAACCAACCAAACTAACCAATAAACAACTTCATCAGATGACAGTCTTATAACATGTTATACAATAAATCTATGTTTTGTTCGAAAAATGTGCATATTTGAGGTATAAATCAGTTTTACATTGCAGCTACCATCACAGCTACCATCAGAAATAGCACCGAAGCAGCAATTAAGTAATAATTGAGTAATTATAGAGACCAACGTGAAATAACTAAATACTCATCATAAAACATTTCTGAAAAATACATGGTGTACAGCAAATGAAAGACAAACATCTTGTGAATCCAGCCAATATTTCCGATTTTTTAAGTGTTTTACAGCGAAAACACAATATAGCATTATATTAGCTTACTACAATAGCCTACCACACAACCGCATTCATTCAACGCAACGTTAGCGATAGCGAATAAACCAGCAAAAGATATTAATTTTTTCACTAACCTTCATAAACTTCATCAGATGACAGTCCTATAACATCATATTACACAATACATATATGGTTTGTTCGAAAATGTGCATATTTAGAGCTGAAATGCGTGGTTATACATTGTGAAAACTTAGCATCTTTTTCCCAGAATGTCCGGATATATTCCTGACACTCACCTATTCTGACCAAATAACTATTCATAAACGTTACTAAAAAATACATGTTGTATAGGAAATGATAGATACACTAGTTCTTAATGCAATCGCCGTGTTAGAATTCTAAAAATAACTTCAGTACGACATGCAGCTTACGTTATAGCGAGAGAGCGCCCAAAATCTGGGCGCAAACTAATAGTAAACATGTTCGACAGATATATGAAATAACATCATAAATGGGTCCTACTTTTGATGATTTTCCATCAGAATGTTGTACAAGGGGTCCTTTGTCCAGAACAATCGTTGTTTGGTTTTAGAATGGCCTTTTTCCCTCTTGAATTAGCAAGCAAAACTAGCCAAGTGGCGCTAAGCTCTCCTTCGTGAACAAACGCAGAGAACGCAACACTCCTAAACTCCCGAAAAAATTTCAATAATCTGATAAAACTATATTTGAAAAAACATACTTTATGATGATATTATCACATTTATCAAATAAAATCAAAGCCGGAGATAATTGACGTCTATAGCGAATGCTTTTCAGAAGCCAATACTGATGACCTTTATGCGCTTCCTGAACAAAGGAATTCGGGGGTCATGTCATTCCAAGCTCTCTCTTTTGACCATAGAAATACCTAGAAACCCCATTTCACCTCTCACAGCCTATTGACATCTAGTGGAAGGCGTATGAAGTGCATGTATACTAATAGATTTCAAGCAAATTTATAGGCAGGCCCTGGAACAGAGCCTCGATTTCAGATTTTTCACCCTCTGACAGGAAGTTTGCTGCAAAATGAGTTATGTTTTACTCACAGATATAATTCAAACGGTTTTAGAAACTTGAGAGTGTTTTCTATCCAATAGTAATAATAATATGCATATTGTACAAGCAAGAATAGAGTACGAGGCCGTTTAAATTGGGCACGATTTTTTCCCAAAGTGAAAATGGCGCCCTCTATCCTCAACAGGTTTTAAGGAGAAGTATATCTTTAAATCTGTGAATAACACGTGTATCTTTTATCAATGTTTATTATGAGTATTTCTGTAAATTGATGTGGCTCTCTGAAAAATCACCGGATATTTTGGAACTACTGATTACAATGCGCCAATGTAAACTCAGATTTTTGGATATAAATATGAACTTTACCGAACAAAACATACATGTATTGTGTAACATGAACTCCTAGTGTCTGTTGAAGAAAATCAAAGGATTCATTTGATCTATAATTCTGCTTTTTGTGACTCCTCTCTTTGGCTGGAAAAATGGCAGTGTTTTTCTGTGACTTGTCTCTGACCTAACATAATCGTTTGGTTTGATTTCGTAGTAAAGCCTTTTTGAAATCGGACACTGTGGCTGGATTTACAACAAGTGTATCTTTAAAATGGTGTAAAATACTTGTATGTTTGAGGAATTTTAATTATGGAATATCTGTTGTTTTGAATTAGGCGCCCTGCAGTTTCACTGGCTCTTGACGAGGTGGGACGCTACCGTCCCACATACCCTAGTGAGGTTAAACAATAAAGATATTAAACTATATAGATATTAATTAGACTATATAGATATTCAACAATACAGATATTACACTATATAGACATTAATAAACCATGTAGTTAACTTCTTATGGCTGCAAGGCAAAGTGTTGAGTAGCCAGTGAAATCGTGCCCATTTCAAACGGCCTCCTACTCAAATCTTGCTCGTACAATATGAATATTATTATTCTTTTTGGATAGAAAACACTTTCTAGTTTCTAAAACAGTTGGAATTATTTCTCTGAGTGAAACAGAAGTCCTTCTGCAGCACTTTTCCTGACCAGGAAGTGAAATGTCAGAAATCGATGCTCTTTTCAACTTGATGCCTATACATGGTCTTGACACTTAGGAGTCTGCTGACACTCTATACGCCTTCCTATTGGTGTAAAGAGGATGTCAGAGAAGAAATTTTTGTGCTCATCTTGTCTGTGGTGGAAAAAAACCTATTTCTTTGACTTGAGCGTCCACTTCCGGTACTCTGAAGGAAGTGGGATTGACTTCTGTTTTGCCTTCGTAACGAACGGCTAACATCTCCGGCTCGAATTTTTTTTGATACATGTGACCATATCATCGTAATGTATGTTTTTTCAATATAGTTTAATCAGATTATTGAAACTTTATTCGGGAGTTTTACCGTGTTCCGTCGTATGACTGTGTTTACGTCTGAGAGATTTGTGACACTCGGCTACTGGAAATGGTAAATGAAGAGGGATATTTCTCATTCTGAATCCAAACAACGACTCATTTGGACAGAGGACACCCTTTTCAACATTCTGATGAAAGATCAGCCAAAGTAAGACTCATTTTATGATGTTATTTCATATATCTGTCGTGCATGTGAACGGGTCGTGGGCGCCCAAATGTGTCTCTCTATTGTGGCTATGCTAATATAGCGATACATTTTGTTTTCGCTGTAAAACATTTAATAAATCGGAAATATTGTTTGGAATCACAAGTTGCCTATCTTTCAATTGCTGCAAACTATATATTTTTCGGAAATGTTTTATGATGAGTAATTAGCTATTTGACGTTGGTGTCTGTAAATATTATGGCTGCTTTCGGTGCACTTTCTGATTGTAGCTGAAATGTAAAATATGATTTATACCTGAAATATGCAAATTTTTCAATAAATATGTTATCAGACTGTCATCTGATGAATTTGTTTCTTGGTTAGTGGCTATTTATATCTTTATTTGGTCGAATTTGTGATAGCACCTGATGGAGTAAGAAACTGATGGAGTTAGAAAAGTGGTGTCATTTGCTAACGTGGTTAGCTAATAGATTTACATATTTTGTCTTCCCTGTAAAACATTTTAAAAATCGGACATGTTGGTTTGACTCACAAGAAGTTTATCTTTCATCTGGTGTCTTGGACTTGTTAATGTGTGAAAGTTAAATATTTTTTAAAAATAGCTTTTGAATTTCGCGCCCTGCACTTGAGCTGGATGTTGTCATAACTGTACCGGTGTCGGGCTGCAGCCCAAACAGGTTAAACTATACAGATATTAAACCATATAGATATTGGTCACCACCACCACACATGCTCGGAGTACACGTCATTCTCGCATCTCGTGTTGGCATCTCGCGCAGTACAAGACTAGAGACTCGATTTGTTTCACTTTAACAACAAACTACCTAGTTAGCTAATAAAAGTTTTCCTATTGATATCTGGATCGTGGGACACAGTTAGCATTAACGCTGGGACCGCTGATATATGTCCAGGGATCCGTGCTCAAACAAGGTGGTAATACATTGGCTAAGCAGCTAGACTAGCTGCTAGCTATGAAGCTAGGCAACCTGGGCTACTACTGCTGGATACCAAGCACGGACCACCTATTTCCAGATTTTCTACTGCTGGCATCTCTCATTTCATGGAGTGAATAGAGGGCTCATCCTTCTATCATTACTATCATGCCTCCGAAAAAAGACGAGGATTACATCTCTGCTGGGCAGGTACGTGAACTCTAGGAGAAGTAGAAAGTCTTCTACAAGGAAATTATAATTCAGCAGGAAAATAATCTTAAAATCTTCATACAAATGATCATGGATTTTACCAACAAACGGCTGGACGACCTGACAAAAGATGTACAAGACATTAAAACAAGCCTTCAGTTCACACAGAAGGATGTGGATGTATTGAAGACCACACAGGATACACTCCCCAGAAACTGTTCCTCTACGCGGAATGGAATCACCACAGTCAGGGAGGGCCTCCAGAAGATGGGAGGAAAAAGTTCAAACGCTGTTTTCTGAGGAGCACCAACTGTCCAATGAGAAATAAACATATTTCTGTTGCCAATGTATGTAACCTGACCCAAGTTATGACATCACCAACCAGAACGTTCACTGATAGGTCCGGTATCACATCATCAACTTTTATCGATCACATTTTTACCAACATGGCTGAACGTTGTTCTAAAGCTGGATCAGTGGCACGAGGTTACAGTGGTCATAACTTGGTTGAACTCACTAGGTTAACTACAATACCCAAGGCTGGCCCTAAGATAATCTACTGCAGGTCCTACAGAGGGTTCAATCAGGACTCACTCACTAGGAAAACTACAATACCAAAGGCTTGCCCTAAGGTAATCTACCGCAGGTCCCTACAGAGGGTTCAATCAGGACTCATTTGTGGATGACATTAAGATTGCGAAATTGTTAGAAGTGTGTAGTAAGGATGATCCTGAAATGTCACTAAGTTCGTTTATGAAATTATTTATGAGCATAGCTGATAAGCACGCCCCTTTAAGATAATGCACTGTGAGGTCAAATGGTGCCCCATGGATTGATGATGAGCTGAGAAATGTAATGATTCAACGTTATGATGCCAAAAAAGTAGCAGATAAATCTTATCAAAGTTATTGTAAATTAGGAAATCTTGTGACCAAGATAAACAAAGGAAAGAAGAAGGGATTCTATCAGCACAACATTGATGAAGTGAAGGGTGATGGGAAAAAGCTGTGGAGAACGTTGAATACTTATGGGTAGGAATTCAAACATGTCTGCCTCTTTTGTTGAATCAGAGGGTATATTTATTACAAAAACCACATGACAAACTACTTTAATGAATATTTTACAGGCAAAGTGGACAAGTTGAGGAATGCTATGATTCCAACTGATGGCTCCATGTCATATACCCGTATAGAAGATTGTATCATGAAGGAGAGGCAACAAGGTGCCATGTTGGACACAGTTTATCCTGGTCAGAACACATAGATAATATTGTTATCAAGAGGTAAGGGAATTGCTGTTACAAGAAAATGTTCAGAGTATGTAACATCTAGCACACTGAATCAGGTGATTCAATCCCTGGTCCTATCACACTTAGAGTACTGTCCTGTTATATGAATCCCTGGTCCTATCACACTTAGAGTACTGTCCAGTTATATGAATCCCTGGTCCTATCACACTTAGAGTACTGTCCAGTTATATGGTCAATCCCTGGTCCTATCACACTTAGAGTACTGTCCAGTTCTATGAATCCCTGGTCCTATCACACTTAGAGTACTGTCCAGTTATATGGTCAATCCCTGGTCCTATCACACTTAGAGTACTGTCCAGTTCTATGAATCCCTGGTCCTATCACACTTAGAGTACTGTCCAGTTATATGGTCAATCCCTGGTCCTATCACACTTAGAGTACTGTCCAGTTATATGGTCAATCCCTGGTTCCATCACACTTAGAGTACTGTCCAGTTATATGGTCAATCCCTGGTCCTATCACACTTAGAGTACTGTCCTGTTATATGAATCCCTGGTCCTATCACACTTAGAGTACTGTCCAGTTATATGAATCCCTGGTCCTATCACACTTAGAGTACTGTCCAGTTATATGGTCAATCCCTGGTCCTATCACACTTAGAGTACTGTCCTGTTATATGGTCAATCCCTGGTCCTATCACACTTAGAGTACTGTCCAGTTATATGGTCATCTGCAGCAAAGAAAGATTTAAAAAAGCTCCAAATGGCTCCAAACAGCCAGATTATCTCTTCATAACCAAATTAATATTATTAAAACGCATCAAAATCTCTCATGGCTTCACGTTAAAAACAAATGATCTAGTCTTCTGATTGTCTGTAGGAATGTTATATTTTTTCAAAAAACCACAGTATCTTTCAGTCGAAATAGTATATACTAGCAACACGCATAACCCCCAAACCAGACAGGCAAATTCAAGGCAGCTAAAACAACTCACGCCAAGGACAAATCTGCTTAAATCTACAGTTTTATGTAGAGGTATAGCTGAATAGAACGTTTTAACAACCCATATTTCTCAGACAACAAGTAAATCCTCCTTCAAGAAAAAAATAAACGAACATCTAATGTGACCATACGACTGGACAGGAAATAGAAAGTATCAACTGATGTGTGTTTCCTGTCAGGTATTTTAATTGTCTGTTTTGTCTACTTGTTGAATGTTCGTGAAGTCTTGATTGTGGTTGTTTGTAATGTCTTGTTAATTGGTGTTGGACCCCAGGAAGATAAGCTAGCATTATGGCATTAGCTAATGGGGATCCTAATAAATTTACAAAATTACATTAAACTATATAATTAAACTACATAGATATTAAATTATAGATATATTAAATTATAGATATTAAACGATATAGATATTAAACAATATAGATATTAAACGATATAGATATTAAACCATATAGATATTAAACTATATAGATTTTTAACAATATAGATATTTAACAATATAGATATTAAACAATATAGATATTAAACGATATAGATATTAAACAATATAGATATTAAACGATATAGATATTAAACAATATAGATATTAAACGATATAGATATTAAACAATATAGATATTAAACGATATAGATATTACACCATACAGATAATATTAAACTCACAGAGTAGAAGACGGGTGCGTTCCATCTCAGCGTGTCGATTACTAACTCTCTAAACTCTAGTGACTTGTAGCCTGTCAAACCCCCCACCCCACCTCTCCTCTCCACCCATCTGTACTTCCTCTCTGCTAAGAGGATGTGAAAGATGTGCATTACAGAAGGAAGGGGCCTAGAGAGAAGAGAGACAGAGAGAGACATAGTGAGGTAGAGATGGAGAGAGAGATGGAAAGAGAGTAAGAGAGACATAGAGAGATAGAGAAAGACAGAAGGAGGCGAGAGGGAGAGAGACAGACAGAGAGACACAGAGAGAGAGAGAAAAGAGAGAACGATGGAGAGAGAGAGACACAGAAAGCATGCAAAAAAATGGAATTAAAGTTGGATAAACTAGATTTTTTTTAGCAAGGCCTTATAATGGATACTGACCTCAAGATCAAAACCTTGAATCCAAATCACAATTCCATACCTAAAACCTGGATTTCGGACAAAATTACCTGAATAGATTATTACTACCAAGGACTATCAAGAAAAACCTTCTAACAAACCAAACCTGCCTTTGAAGCCCTGCAGATGTCAAGAGGGAGAGTATTAGTATTGTGGGAACACAGAATACTAGACATTGAGGAAATTGAAACAATGTCAATGTGTACAAGTCTGAGACAGTAATGGTGCAAGGACTTTCACAGAGCTGTTGGAGCTCAGAGAGCTAATCCACACAATACAGACAGAACAAACCCACAAGATCAGCACAACAACACTCCCCCAACAAGACCTGGAGATGGACAGCTGTCTGAGAGAGCTGGCAGCTCTACGGACTGAGGTGAGAGAACTTAAAGAGGCGCACATGACACTGAAGGAGGAGATGAGACAGCTGAGAGCAGGACACTCCCCCAGACAAGCCAGCAGAACAGACCCGGACCACAACCTCAACACAAACATTGGCGCGCGCACACACACACACACACACACACACACACACACACACACACACACACACACACACACACACACACACACACACACACACACACACACACACACACACACACACACACACACACACACACACAATAACATACGCACGATACATGCACATGGATTTAGTACTGTAGATGAGTAGGAGCCTGAGGGCACACTGTGTGTTGTGAAATCTGTTAATGTATTGTAATGTTTTAAATTATATTAACTGCCTTAATTTAGCCCCAGGAAGAGTAGCAGCAGCAGCTAATACAAATACAAACATGATGTTACGTCCATCATTAGAAGGAGACCAAGGTGCAGCGTACATTTTCCTTTATTTTCAAATGACACCAAAAAACATCAAAACACGAAAAGAAAAAGCTCTGTAGCGCTAAACAGCAACACTATGGAACAAAATGTTTTTAATATGGACACTTTATGGAACCCAAAGCCTTCACTATCTCATCCTGGAATATCCAAGGTCTGAGGTCATCTGCCTTTGGCCTAAGGAGCAGGAACCTAGACTTCACCAAAGAAATTGGAAATACAGACATTGTCACCCTACAAGAAACATGAAATAAAGGAGACGGACCCACTGGTTGTCCTCTAGGTTACAGAGAGCTGGTAGTCCCATCCACCACACTACCAGGTGGGTGGTATAGAGGAGACAGACCCACTGGTTGTCCTCTAGGTTACAGAGAGCTGGTAGTCCCATCCACCAAACTACCAGGTGGGTGGTATAGAGGAGATGGACCCACTGGTTGCCCTCTAGGTTACAGAGAGCTGGTAGTCCCATCCACCACACTACCAGGTGGGTGGTATAGAGGAGACAGACCCACTGGTTGTCCTCTAGGTTACAGAGAGCTGGTAGTCCCATCCACCACACTACCAGGTGGGTGGTATAGAGGAGATGGACCCACTGGTTGCCCTCTAGGTTACAGAGAGCTGGTAGTCCCATCAACCAACCAAACTACCAGGTGTGAAACAGGGAAGAGACTCGGGGTATGCTAATTTGGTACAGAGCAGACCTAACCCACTCTATTAAATTAGTCAAGAACCTGACACCCTCAGCACACAGTGGGAAAAACACCTGCCTGGAGATGACAGCATTTCCTTCCCCATATGCACAACTGTTTTGCTAGCACAGACTGGAATATGTTCCGGGATTCATCCAATGGTATTAGTCATCGGCTTCATCAATAAGTGCATCAATGATGTCGTCCCCACAGTGACTGTACTGTACCGATCCCAACCAGAATCCATGGACTACAGGCAACATTCACATCGAGCTAAAGGCTCAAGCTGCCGCTTTCAGGGAAAACATACATCTGGATGCCTATAAGAAATCCCACTTTGCCCTCAGATGAACCATCAAAGAGTCACTACAGGATTAACTTCTTGAGGGCAGGGGGCAGCATTTTCACTTTCGGAAAAATAGCATGCCAAAATTCAACTGCTTGCTACTCATCCCCAGAATTTAAGATATGCATATTAGTAGATTTGGATAGAAAACACTCTGAAGTTTCTAAAACTGTTTGAATCATGTCTGTGAGAATAACAGAACTTATGTAGCAGGCAAAACCCTGAGGACAAACCATTCAGAATTTGTATTTTTTTGATGTCACTGTCTTTTCAATGAGTTTTCTTAGAGGCACCAGATACTAATGGACGTGCTTGCAGTTCCTACCGCTTCCACTGGATGTCACCAGTCCTTGGAAATCGGTTGAGGTTATTCCTTTGTGTAGTGAAGAAGTAGGGCTATCGTAAATGAGGGTCACATTAAGTAAATTTTTTGAGAGAGTCACGTTACGAAAAAGGTTGCGTCAGTTTGTTTCCTTTTTGTATTGAACACAGATCATCCCGTCTTCAAATTGATTAACGTTTAAAAATACCTAACGTTGTATTACAAAAGTAGTTTGAAATGTTTTGGTAAAGTTTACATGTAACTTTTGATATATTTTGTAGTGACTTGGCGAAAATTGGAAGCTGTGTTTTTCTGGATGAAACGGTCCAAATAAATTGACATTTTGGATATATATCGACGGAATTAATCGAACAAAAGGACCATTTGTGATGTTTATGGGACATATTGGAGTGCCAACAAAATAATTTTGTCAAAGGTAAGGCATGATTTATATTTTTATTTCTGCGTTTTGTGTCGTGCTTGCAGTGTTGAATTATGCTACTCTCTTTGGTTACTGTTGTCATCAGATAATAGCATCTTATGCTTTCACCAAAAGCCTTTTTGAAATCTGACATGTTGGCTGGATTCACAACGAGTGTAGCTTTAATTTGGTATCTTACATGTGTGATTTAATGAAAGTTAGAATTTTTCTATCATGTTATTTGAATATGGCGCGCTGTATTTTCCCTGGCTATTGGCCGGTGGGACGTTTGCGTCCCACCTGCCCCAGAGAAGTTAAGATTGAATCCGAGCTCTGACGCTCGTCGGATGTGGTAGGGCTTAAACTATTACGGACTACAAAGGGAAAACCAGACGCGAGCTGCCCAGTGACACGAGCCTACCAGATGAGCTAAATGCCTTTTATGCTCGCTTCGAGGCAGGCAACACTGAAGCATGCACGAGAGCACCAGCTGTTCTAGATGACTGTGTGATAACGCTCTAGGTAGCCAATGAGAGCAAGACCTTTAAACAGGTCAACATTCACAAAGCCGCAGGGGGAGATGGATTACCAGGACGTGTACTCAAAGAATGCTTGGACCAACTGGCAAGTGTCTTCACTGACATTTTCAACCTCTCCCTGACTGAGTATGTAATACCTACATGTTTCAAGCATACCACCAAAGCCCCTGTGCCCAAGGAAGCGAAGGTAACCTGCCCAAATGAATACCGCCCCATAGCACTCACGTCAGTAGCCATGAAGTGCTTTGAAAGGCTGGTCATGGCTCACATCAACACCATCCTACTGGTTACCCTAGACCCACTCCAATTCGCATACCGCCCCAATAGATCCACAGATGACGCAATCTCAATCGCAATCCACACTGCCCTTTCCCACCTGGACAAAACAAACACCTATGTGAGAATGCTACTCATTGACAACAGCGCAGCATTCAACACTATAGTGCCCACGAAGCTCATCACTAAGCTAAGGACCCTGGGACTAAACACCTCCCTCTGCATCTGGATCCTGGACTTCCTGACGGGCCTCCCCCAGGTGGTAAGGGTAGGCAACAACACATCACGCTGATTCTCAACAGTGGGGCCTTTTCAGGCGTGTGTAATTATTCCCCTCCTGTACTCCCTGTTCACTCACGACTGTGTGGCCAAACATGACTCCAACACCATCATTAAGTTTGCTAACGACACAAAAGTGGTAGGCCTGATCACCGACAACAACGAGACAGCCTGTAGAGAGGAGGTCAGAGAACTGGCAGTGTGGTGCCAGGTCAACAACCTCTCCCTCAATGTGAGCAAGACAAGGAGTTGATTGTGGACCTCAGGAAAAATGCCGAATAGGCCCCCAGTAACATCGATGGGGCTGTAGTGGTGCGGGTCGAGAGTTTCAAGTTCCTTGGTGTCCACATCACCAACAATCTATCATGGTCCAAACACACCAAGACAGTCGTGAAGAGGGCACGACAAAACCTTTTCACCCTCAGGAGACTGAAAAGATTTGGGATGGGTACCCAGATCCTCAAAAGTTCTACAGCTGCACCATCAAGAGCCTCCTGACCGGTTGGATCACTGCCTGGTATGCAACTGCTCGGCATCTGACCGCAAGGTGCTACAGAGAGTAGTGCGAACGGCCCAGTACATCACTGGGGCCAAGCTTCCAGCCATCCAAGACTGATATACTAGGCGGTGTTAGAGGAAAGCCCAAAAAATTGTCAGAGACTCCAGTCACCCAAGTCAGACTGTTTTCTTTGCTACCACATGGCAAGCTGTACCGGAGCGAGGACCAAGAGGCTCCTTAACAGCTTCTACCCCCAAGCCATTAGATTGCTGAACAATCAATCAAATGGCCACCGGACAACTATTACATTGACCCCCCCCCCCTCCATTTGTTTTGTACACTGCTGCTACTCACTGTTTATTATCTACAGTGGGGCAAAAAAGTATTTAGTCAGCCACCAATTGTGCAAGTTCTCCCACTTAAAAAGATGAGAGAGGCCTGTAATTTTCATCATAGGTACACTTCAACTATGACAGACAAAATGAGAAAAAAAAATCCAGAAAAGCACATTGTAGGATTTTTTATGAATTTATTTGCAAATTATGGTGGAAAATAAGTATTTGGTCACCTACAAACAAGCAAGATTTCTGGCTCTCACACTCACAGTGCATAGTCACTTCACCCCTACCTACATGTAGAAATTACCTCTAACCCCCACTTGGTATAAAACGGAGCAGTTTAATAAGTGCTCAAAACCTCCGAAAACCAAAATATACAAAATAAAACAAGTGTGTACAAAACCTGTCGCACACCAGAACATATCTTGCACAATGCTTACAAACAAACAATCACCGACAAGGACAATGAGGGGGAACAGAGGGTTAAATACACAACATGTAATGAATGGTATTGGAAACAGGTGTGATACAAGACAAGACAAAACCAAAGGAAAATGAAAAGAGGATCAGCGATGGCTAGAAGGTCAGTGATTTCGTCCGCTGAACGCCGCCCGAACAAGGAGAGGGACCAACTTCGGCGGAAGTCGTGACAACTGTAGACTATTTTATCACTGACCTCAACCCAGCCCACTGACACCCCTATCAGATCACAACAAAATCACAGTCTACTTCAACAGAGTACTCAATCATGAGGCATCAAAGGAACTGAATAATATTAATAAATGCTATAGGTGGAAGGAAAGTAGTGTGAAATCTACCAAAAAACAATTAGTCAACAACAAATTCAATCCCTTTTAGACAACTTCCTGGACAAAACGTTCCACTGTAATAGCGAAGGTGTAAACTTGACAGTAGAAAATCTTAACAGTATATTTGACCTCTTAGCTTCCCTATCAAATAATCAAATGTAAATGTAAATGTAAATAAAAAATGTCAAGCAGACAACCTCAGAAAATTAACAACAATGACAAAAACAAAACAATACAGAAATACACTACGGAAAAAGTAGGGAACATGTCAGAAATCAGCTCAATGTAATTGAAGAATCCAACCACTTCTGGGAAAATTGGAAAACACTAAACAAACAACAACACAAAGAGTTATCTATCCAAAACAGAGATGTGTGGATAAACCACTTCTCCAATCTTTTTTGGATCTATAACAAAAAAACTAACAGCAAAAACATGATCAATTACAAATCTTGAAATCAGTTAAAGACGACCAGAACCCACTGGATTCTCCAATTACATTTAATGAACTACAGGACAAAACACAAACCCTCCAACCCAAAAAGGCCTGTGGTGTTGATGGTATCCTCAATGAAATGATAAAATATACAGACAACAAATCCCAATTGGCTATACATATATATAATACTTCAACTCTTTACCATCATCCTCAGCTCTGGCATTTTCCCCAATATTTGGAACAAAGGACTGATCACCCCAATCCACAAATATAACCCCAATAACTACCAGGTGATATGTGTCAACAGAAACCTTGGGAATACCCTCTGCAAAATCATTAACAGCAGTCTCATACAATTTTTCTGTAGAAATAATGTACTGAGCAAATGTCAAATTGGCGTTTCAACAAATTATCGTACGACAGAAGATTTACTTGACAAAAGAAACAAAACAAAACAAAACAAAGTTTTCTCATGTTGATTGAAAAAAATATTTTGGGTTGGTTGATGGAGTTGATGGAAAGTGGGGAAAAAAACATGCGACATTATAAAATCCACAAGTTAAAATTGGCAAAAAAACACAAATGGGGTGAGACAGGGATGCAGTTTAAGCCTCACCGTCTTCAACATATCAACGAATTGGCACTAGAACAGCACCTGGCCTCACCCTACTAGAATCTGAAATCAAATGTCTACTGTTTGCTGATGATCTGGTGCTTCCAGATCAGCACCTAGATTTTCTGCACAGATTCTGTTAGACCTGACAGCAAATATCAAGACAAATAATGGTGTTCCAAAAAAGGTCAAGTTGCAAGGACCACAAATACAAATTCCATTGAGACACCGTTGCACACAAAAGCTATGCATACCTCGGCCTAAACATCAGCGCCAGAGGTAACTTCCACAAAGCTGTGAATGATCTGAGAGACAAGCCAAGAAGGGCCTTCTAAGTCATCAAAAGGAACATAAAAGTGTACATTCCATTTAGGATCTGGCAAAAAATACTTGAATCAATTATTGAACCAATTGCCCTATATGGTTGTGAGGTCTGGGGTCACCAATCAAGAATTCACAAAATGGGACAAACATCAAATTGAAAAGAGAAAAGAGCCGTTAAATTCTACAGACACCTAAAAGGAAGCGATTCCCAAACCTTCCATAACAAAGCCTACTGAGAGATTAACCTGGAGAAGAGTCCCCTAAGCAAGCTGGTCCTGGGGTTCTGTTCACAAACAGATCCCACAGAGCCCTCAGAGCCCCAGGACACCAACACAATTAGACCCAACCAAATCATGAGAAAACAAAAAGATAATTACTTGACACTTTGGAAAGAATTAACAAAAAAAAACAGAGCAAACTAGAATGCTATTTGGCCATTAACAGAGAGTACACTGTGGCAGAATACCTGACCACTGTGACTGACCCAAACTTAAGGAAAGCTTTGACTATGTACAAACTCAGTGAGCATAGCCTTGCTATTGAGAAAGGCCGCAGTAGGCAGACCTGGTTCTCAAGAGAAGACAGGCTATGTGCACACTGCCCACAAAATGAGAGGGAAACAGCTACACTTCCTAACCTCCTGCCCAATGTATGACCATATTAGAGACACATATTTCCTTCAGATTGCACAGACCCACAAAGTCCAATTTTGATAAACTCCCTCTACTCTATTGGGTGAAATACCACAGTGTGCCATCACAGCAGCAAGATTTGTGACCTGTTGCCACAAGAAAAAGGCAACCAGTGAAGAACAAACACCATTTTCCCTTTTGTACCTCGTTACAACACTGTATATCGACATGCTAATAAAGCCATTTGAATTTGAGAGAGAGAGAGAGAGAGAGAGAGAGAGAGAGAGAGAGAGAGGTTTAAAAATAAGCTCAACTGGACACCTTAATGAGGCAGTCAATGAACTGAGAGAGAACAGATTCAAATTGAAATACCTATTAAAATGTGGCTAAAACTAATTTAATGTGTCATTGACCCAATTGCACTTTATGGCAGCGAGGTGTGGGGTCCACTTGCAAAACAAGATTTCACCAAAAGGGACAAACACCCCATTGAAACCCTGCATGCAGAGTTCTGTAAGATTCTCCGACATGAGGAAAACTACAAACAATGCATGCAGGGCAGAATTAGGCAAATATCCACTAATAATAAAAACTTTTAAAAAGTTTATAAATGTATCTAACTACACATTAAACACTGATACCTGTTGGGGTGTATAAATGTATCTAACTACAAATTAAACACTGAGACCTGTTGGGGTCTATAACTGTTCCTGTGGTGTTGGAGGTCTTCACTGTAGTAGACTGGATCAGCTCCTCTGTCCCTCACTCATCTCTCTCTCCTCTCTCTTTACCTAGTGACCCTGTTCATCAGAACGTCATGGTGGATGGAAAAAGATCCTCTCTTCAGCAGCGGTGAATAACCACAACCCTGTCAGTCCATCTCTTTACTTCTCCTTTCTCTTATCTTCTCTCTCAATCCTTCCCTTTTCACACCAACACACTTATCTTTAGACGCTGCGGCCGCCATCAACAGCATCAGCAACAGAGAGGTGTGAAGTTTCCACAACAGAATTAGAGTTAGTTTATCGTGAGAACATACAGACACCACTGACTGGAACTATCAACAACAAGAGTTAGTTTATCATGAGAACATACAGACACCACTGACTGGAACTATCAACAACAAGAGTTAGTTTATCATGAGAACATACAGACACCACTGACTGGAACTATCAACAACAAGAGATAGTTTATCATGGGAACATACAGACACCACTGACTGGAACTATCAACAACAAGAGATAGTTTATCATGAGAACATACAGACACCACTGACTGGATCTATCAACAACAAGAGTTAGTTTATCATGAGAACATACAGACACCACTGACTGGAACTATCAACAACAAGAGTTAGTTTATCATGAGAACATACAGACACCACTGACTGGAACTATCAACAACAAGAGTTAGTTTATCATGAAAACATACAGACACCACTGACTGGAACTATCAACAACAAGAGTTAGTTTATCATGAGAACATACAGACACCACTGACTGGAACTATCAACAACAAGAGTTAGTTTATCATGAGAACATACAGACACCACTGACTGGAACTATCAACAACAAGAGTTAGTTTATCATGAGAACATACAGACACCACTGACTGGAACTATCAACAACAAGAGTTAGTTTATCATGAGAACATACAGACACCACTGACTGGAACTATCAACAACAAGAGTTAGTTTATCATGAAAACATACAGACACCACTGACTGGAACTATCAACAACAAGAGTTAGTTTATCATGAGAATATACAGACACCACTGACTGGAACTATCAACAAGAGTTAGTTTATCATGAGAACATACAGACACCACTGACTGGAACCAGCTGACAGTATCAGTTCTAAAGGCTTCATTACTACTAACAGAAGGACAGTTGTAGTGTAATGTCCATGATGAATGATGTAAAGGCTTCATTACTACTAACAGAAGGACCTAGACTTGGCACTCCAGTACCGCTTGCCGTGCAGTAGCAGAGAGAACAGTCTATGACATGGGTGACTGGAGTCTTTGGCAAGTTTTTGGGCCTTCCTCTGACACCGCCTGGTATAGAGGTCCTGAATGGCAGGAAGCTGGGCCATACGCACTACCCTCTGCGGTCGGAGGCCGAACAGTAGATACCATACCAGGCGGTGATGCAACCAGTCATGATGCTCTTGATGGTTTAGCTGTAGAACTTTTGTAGGATCAAAGTTTACATACCCATATGAGACTTCGGTCTTATGTAGCAACATTTTAATTTAGTTTTTTTACATTGGATAAAAGAAGAGATTCAGAGCTACAAAATGGTATATCATACACTGCATTTGAGGAACAATGGGAAAGTCTGCTTTGAAAGTCGATCAACTTGTAACTTTGAGAAAACCGTCTTTCCACACATCTGAGAGAGAACTAGCAGAGCTGGTTATCCAGAGCGTTGGTGACTGTAACTGTGCTGCTGGCAACAATTTAATTACGCTTTGTTGGCGACGTTTACTGACACATTCAATGGGTGTTCAAAAATGCTTACGTTTTTCTGCGCTCTGGCACACTAAGTCAAGAGTCTTTTGTTAAGAAAACGTAGCTAGATAGCTAGCTAGGTAAACAATGAATCCCAAACGCATGACGTGACGTCAGTTAACGAGCCAACCAACTAACGTTAGCTAGCTAGCTAACAGTACACGTTAACCTGAAATGAAAATTCTTTGTCAAAATTAGAGTGGAGTCTTTTGTTAAGACATGTAGCTAGCTAAACAATGGACCATAATCACAACTCATGACATGAATCTGCAAATGTCTGAGATATGAAGAATAAGATCATACACATAATGTTAGCTAGCGACCCAGCCAGCTAACATTAGCTATCTAACAGTACACTTGAAATGAAACCACTTGTCAAAATGAGAAAATGTGAAAATGTTACCGCTATACTATGGAACGCCGATTGGGTTTCAAAGCACATGGTCAAAACGTAATATTTTTAATGCTACGTGTGTAAAGTAAGCAGGTGCAGGCGCTAAATGAATGTGTTCATGCATTAAGTTAACTCCTACAGTGAGTCCACCTACTCCTAATCTCAGCTCGTTACCTGTAAAAAAGACACCTGGGAGCCAGAAATCTTTCTGATTGAGGAGGGGTCAAATACTTATTTCCCTCATTAAAATGCAAATCAATTTATAACATTTTTGACATGCGTTTTTCTGGATGTTTTTGTTGTTATTCTGTCTCTCACTGTTCAAATAAACCTACCATTAAAATTATAGACTGATCATTTCTTTGTCAGTGGGGAAACGTACAAAAATCAGCAGGGTATCAAATACTTTTTTCCCTCACTGTATGTCTATATAGATATGTGTATGTATATATGTGTATATGTATGCATATGTGTATGGATATATTTACCCCAAAATTATGGGGGATTGGAAATGATTCAGACAATTAAAACAAGCTAATAATGGTCCTCTGAGTATATCAAAAAAAGTTTTGTATACTTCCACTGGTATGCCATCCAGCCCTGGAGTTTTCCTTAAAGGCTTTAACTTCTTCGGCAAGTGTTCGGAATTTCGGATGACTGACGTGCCCAAAGTAAACTGCCTGTTACTCAGGCCCAGAACCTAGGATATGCAATCCTTTGCTATCTGTGTTGTGGAGGTTGTAGTGATGTTGTATCTGTGTTGTGGAGGTTGTAGTGACAATAGTTGTCAACTTTCATGAATTCAATATGAAATCAACCCAAAAATGTCGCCCTGTCATTGGATTTAGGTTCAAAGTTGGAAAAAATAAATAAAATAAAAACATTAACAGTGGTGGTTCTGTAGTCTAGTCGTGACCAGAGAGGTCTGGACCCAGACAGTGTGTCTTATCGTGAAACAATTAAAAAAATTGTGTTTAAACATTTATATAATTTTTTTGGGGGGGGGTGTTGTCAACAACAGTGAATAAAATCGGTTACAGGGATATCACTATGATAACACAGGGATGTCACTATGATAACACAGGGATGTCACTATGATAACACAGGGATGTCACTATGATAACACAGGGATGTCACTATGATAACACAGGGATGTCACTATGATAACACAGGGATATCGCTATGATAACACAGGGATGTCACTATGATAACACAGGGATGTCACTATGATAACACAGGGATGTCACTATGATAACACAGGGATGTCACTATGATAACACAGGGATATCGCTATGCTAACACAGGGATATCACTATGATAACACAGGGATATCGCTATGATAACACAGGGATATCGTTATGATAACACAGGGATATCGTTATGATAACACATGGATATCACTATGATAACACATGGATATCGTTATGATAACACAGGGATATCGTTATGATAACACATGGATATCACTATGATAACACATGGATGTCACTATGATAACACAGGGATGTCACTATGATAACACAGGGATGTCACTATGATAACACAGGGATGTCACTATGATAACACAGGGATGTCACTATGATAACACAGGGATGTCACTATGATAACACAGGGATATCACTATGATAACACAGGGATGTCACTATGATAACACAGGGATGTCACTATGATAACACAGGGATGTCACTATGATAACATAGGGATGTCACTATGATAACACAGGGATGTCACTATGATAACACAGGGATGTCACTATGATAACACAGGGATATCACTATGATAACACAGGGATGTCACTATGATAACACAGGGATATCGCTATGATAACACAGGGATGTCACTATGATAACACAGGGATGTCACTATGATAACACAGGGATGTCACTATGATAACATAGGGATGTCACTATGATAACACAGGGATGTCACTATGATAACACAGGGATGTCACTATGATAACACAGGGATGTCACTATGATAACACAGGGATGTCACTATGATAACACAGGGATACCGCTATGATAACACAGGGATATCGCTATGATAACACAGGGATACCGCTATGATAACACAGGGATGTCACTATGATAACACAGGGATATCGCTATGATAACACAGGGATACCGCTATGATAACACAGGGATATCGCTATGATAACACAGGGATATCGCTATGATAACTCAGGGATATCGCTATGATAACTCAGGGATATCGCTATGATAACACAGGGATACCGCTATGATAACACAGGGATATCGCTATGATAACACAGGGATACCGCTATGATAACACAGGGATATCGCTATGATAACACAGGGATATCACTATGATAACACAGGGATACCGCTATGATAACACAGGGATACCACTATGATAACACAGGGATATCACTATGATAACACATGGATATCGCTATGATAACACAGGGATGTCACTATGATAACACAGGGATATCACTATGATAACACAGGGATATCGTTATGATAACACAGGGATATCACTATGATAACACAGGGATATTGCTATGATAACACAGGGATATCACTATGATAACACAGGGATATCGTTATGATAACACAGGGATATCGCTATGATAACACAGGGATGTCACTATGATAACACAGGGATACCGCTATGATAACACAGGGATATCGCTATGATAACACAGGGATATCGCTATGATAACACAGGGATATCGCTATGATAACACAGGGAAATCGCTATGATAACACAGGGATATCACTATGATAACACATGGATATCGCTATGATAACACAGGGATATCACTATGATAACACATGGATATCGCTATGATAACACAGGGATGTCACTATGATAACACAGGGATATCACTATGATAACACAGGGATATCGTTATGATAACACAGGGATATCACTATGATAACACAGGGATATTGCTATGATAACACAGGGATATCGCTATGATAACACAGGGATATTGCTATGATAACACAGGGATATCGCTATGATAACACAGGGATACCGCTATGATAACACAGGGATATCACTAGGTTACCAGTGAATATAATCAAAGTAAGTGCTCTCTGTCATTAGTAAATCCCTATATGAAGACAGGGAGCTAACACACATCTCTCTGTACTATTATAACAATTTAAACTATTGTAACTGTCACTACTATTATAACCATTACAACTATTATAACTATAACTAATGTTACTACTATTGCAACTATAATAGTCTGTATAGACCACCCCCTGTATAGACCACCCCCTGTATAGACCACCCCCTGTATAGACCACCGCCTGTATAGACCACCCCCTGTATAGACCACCCCCTGTATAGACCACCGCCTGTATAGACCACCCCCTGTATAGACCACCGCCTGTATAGACCACCCCCTGTATAGACCACCCCCTGTATAGCCTGTATAGACCACCGCCTGTATAGACCACCCCCTGTATAGCCTTTATAGACCACCCCCTGTATAGCCTGTATAGACCACCCCCTGTATAGACCACACCATGTATAGCCTGTATAGACCACCCCCTGTATAGACCACCCCCTGTATAGACCACACCCTGTATAGCCTGTATAGACCACCCCCTGTATAGACCACACCCTGTATAGACCACCCCCTGTATAGACCACACCCTGTATAGCCTGTATAGACCACACCCTGTATAGCCTGTATAGACCACCCCCTGTATAGACCACACCCTGTATAGACCACCCCCTGTATAGACCACACCCTGTATAGCCTGTATAGACCAACCCCTGTATAGACCACACCCTGTATAGACCACACCCTGTATAGACCACACCCTGTATAGCCTGTATAGACCACCCCCTGTATAGACCACCCCCTGTATAGCCTGTATAGACCACCCCCTGTATAGACCACACCCTGTATAGACCACCCCCTGTATAGACCACACCCTGTATAGCCTGTATAGACCAACCCCTGTATAGACCACACCCTGTATAGCCTGTATAGACCACCCCCTGTATAGACCACACCCTGTATAGACCACACCCTGTATAGCCTGTATAGACCACCCCCTGTATAGACCACACCCTGTATAGACCACACCCTGTATAGCCTGTATAGACCACACACTGTATAGACCACACCCTGTATAGACCACCCCCTGTATAGACCACACCCTGTATAGCCTGTATAGACCACCGCCTGTATAGACCACCCCCTGTATAGACCACCCCCTGTATAGACCACACCCTGTATAGACCACACCCTGTATAGCCTGTATAGACCACCCCCTGTATAGACCACACCCTGTATAGACCACACCCTGTATAGCCTGTATAGACCACACACTGTATAGACCACACCCTGTATAGACCAACCCCTGTATAGACCACACCCTGTATAGCCTGTATAGACCACCGCCTGTATAGACCACCCCCTGTATAGACCACACCCTGTATAGCCTGTATAGACCACCCACTGTATAGACCACCCCCTGTATAGACCACACCCTGTATAGCCTGTATAGACCACCCACTGTATAGACCACCCCCTGTATAAACCACACCCTGTATAGCCTGTATAGACCACCCACTGTATAGACCACCCCCTGTATAAACCACACCCTGTATAGCCTGTATAGACCACCGCCTGTATAGACCACACCCTGTATAGACCACACCCTGTATAGACCACACCCTGTATAGACCACACCCTGTATAGACCACACCCTGTATAGCCTGAATAGACCACCCACTGTATAGACCACCCCCTGTATAGACCACCCCCTGTATAGACCACCCCCTGTATAGACCACCCCCTGTATAGACCACCGCCTGTATAGACTGTATAGACCACCCCCTGTATAGACCACCCCCTGTATAGACCACCCCCTGTATAGCCTGTATAGACCACCCCCTGTATAGACCACCCCCTGTATAGACCACCCCCTGTATAGACCACACCCTGTATAGCCTGTATAGACCACCCCCTGTATAGACCACCCCCTGTATAGACCACACCCTGTATAGACCACACCCTGTATAGCCTGAATAGACCACCCCCTGTATAGACCACCCCCTGTATAGCCTATAGACCACCCCCTGTATAGCCTTTATAGACCACCCCCTGTATAGACCACCCCCTGTATAGACCACCCCCTGTATAGACCACCCCCTGTATAGCCTGTATAGACCACCCCCTGTATAGCCTGTATAGACCACCCACTGTATAGACCACACCCTGTATAGACCACACCCTGTATAGCCTGTATAGACCACCCACTGTATAGACCACACCCTGTATAGACCACACCCTGTATAGCCTGTATAGACCACCCACTGTATAGACCACACCCTGTATAGACCACACCCTGTATAGCCTGAATAGACCACCCCCTGTATAGCCTGAATAGACCACCCCCTGTATAGACCACCCCCTGTATAGACCACCCCCTGTATAGACCACACCCTGTATAGCCTGTATAGACCACCCCCTGTATAGCCTGTATAGACCACCGCCTGTATAGACCACACCCTGTATAGACCACCCCCTGTATAGACCACACCCTGTATAGCCTGTATAGACCACCCCCTGTATAGACCACCCCCTGTATAGACCACACCCTGTATAGCCTGTATAGACCACCCCCTGTATAGACCACACCCTGTATAGCCTGTATAGACCACACCCTGTATAGACAACCGCCTGTATTGACCACACCCTGTATAGACCACACCCTGTATAGACCACACCCTGTATAGCCTGTATAGACCACCCCCTGTATAGACCACCCCCTGTATAGACCACACCCTGTATAGACCACACCCTGTATAGACCACCGCCTGTATAGACCACCGCCTGTATAGACCACACCCTGTATAGACCAACCCCTGTATAGACCACACCCTGTATAGCCTGTATAGACCAACCCCTGTATAGACCACCCCCTGTATAGACCACACCCTGTATAGCCTGTATAGACCACCCCCTGTATAGACCACACCCTGTATAGCCTGTATAGACCACCCCCTGTATAGACCACCCCCTGTATAGACCACACCCTGTATAGACCACACCCTGTATAGCCTGAATAGACCACCCCCTGTATAGACCACCCCCTGTATAGCCTGAATAGACCACACCCTGTATAGCCTGTATAGACCACCCCCTGTATAGACCACCCCCTGTATAGACCACCCCCTGTATAGACCACACCCTGTATAGCCTGTATAGACCACCCCCTGTATAGCCTGTATAGACCACCCACTGTATAGACCACACCCTGTATAGACCACACCCTGTATAGCCTGTATAGACCACCCACTGTATAGGCCACACCCTGTATAGACCACACCCTGTATAGCCTGTATAGACCACCCACTGTATAGACCACACCCTGTATAGACCACACCCTGTATAGCCTGAATAGACCACCCCCTGTATAGACCACCCCCTGTATAGCCTGAATAGACCACCCCCTGTATAGACCACCCCCTGTATAGACCACCCCCTGTATAGACCACACCCTGTATAGCCTGTATAGACCACCCCCTGTATAGCCTGTATAGACCACCGCCTGTATAGACCACACCCTGTATAGACCACCCCCTGTATAGACCACACCCTGTATAGCCTGTATAGACCACCCCCTGTATAGACCACCCCCTGTATAGACCACACCCTGTATAGCCTGTATAGACCACCCCCTGTATAGACCACACCCTGTATAGCCTGTATAGACCACACCCTGTATAGACAACCGCCTGTATTGACCACACCCTGTATAGACCACACCCTGTATAGACCACACCCTGTATAGCCTGTATAGACACCCCCTGTATAGACCACCCCCTGTATAGACCACACCCTGTATAGACCACACCCTGTATAGACCACCGCCTGTATAGACCACCGCCTGTGTAGACCACACCCTGTATAGACCAACCCCTGTATAGACCACACCCTGTATAGCCTGTATAGACCACCCACTGTATAGACCACACCCTCTATAGACCACACCCTGTATAGCCTGAATAGACCACCCCCTGTATAGCCTGAATAGACCACCCCCTGTATAGCCTGAATAGACCACCCCCTGTATAGACCACCCCCTGTATAGACCACCCCCTGTATAGACCACACCCTGTATAGCCTGTATAGACCACCCCCTGTATAGCCTGTATAGACCACCGCCTGTATAGACCACACCCTGTATAGACCACCCCCTGTATAGACCACACCCTGTATAGCCTGTATAGACCACCCCCTGTATAGACCACACCCTGTATAGCCTGTATAGACCACCCCCTGTATAGACCACACCCTGTATAGCCTGTATAGACCACACCCTGTATAGACAACCGCCTGTATTGACCACACCCTGTATAGACCACACCCTGTATAGACCACACCTTGTATAGCCTGTATAGACCACCCCCTGTATAGACCACCCCCTGTATAGACCACACCCTGTATAGCCTGTATAGACCAACCCCTGTATAGACCACCCCCTGTATAGACCACACCCTGTATAGCCTGTATAGACCACCCCCTGTATAGACCACACCCTGTATAGCCTGTATAGACCACCCCCTGTATAGACAACCCCCTGTATAGACCACACCCTGTATAGACCACACCCTGTATAGCCTGAATAGACCACCCCCTGTATAGACCACCCCCTGTATAGCCTGAATAGACCACACCCTGTATAGCCTGTATAGACCACCCCCTGTATAGACCACCCCCTGTATAGACCACCCCCTGTATAGACCACACCCTGTATAGCCTGTATAGACCACCCCCTGTATAGCCTGTATAGACCACCCACTGTATAGACCACACCCTGTATAGACCACACCCTGTATAGCCTGTATAGACCACACACTGTATAGACCACACCCTGTATAGACCAACCCCTGTATAGACCACACCCTGTATAGCCTGTATAGACCACCGCCTGTATAGACCACCCCCTGTATAGACCACCCCCTGTATAGCCTGTATAGACCACCCACTGTATAGACCACACCCTGTATAGACCACACCCTGTATAGCCTGTATAGACCACTCACTGTATAGACCACACCCTGTATAGACCACACCCTGTATAGCCTGTATAGACCACCCACTGTATAGACCACACCCTGTATAGACCACACCCTGTATAGCCTGAATAGACCACCCCCTGTATAGACCACCCCCTGTATAGCCTGAATAGACCACCCCCTGTATAGACCACCCCCTGTATAGACCACCCCCTGTATAGACCACACCCTGTATAGCCTGTATAGACCACCCCCTGTATAGCCTGTATAGACCACCGCCTGTATAGACCACACCCTGTATAGACCACCCCCTGTATAGACCACACCCTGTATAGCCTGTATAGACCACCCCCTGTATAGACCACCCCCTGTATAGACCACACCCTGTATAGCCTGTATAGACCACCCCCTGTATAGACCACACCCTGTATAGCCTGTATAGACCACACCCTGTATAGACAACCGCCTGTATTGACCACACCCTGTATAGACCACACCCTGTATAGACCACACCCTGTATAGCCTGTATAGACCACCCCCTGTATAGACCACCCCCTGTATAGACCACACCCTGTATAGACCACCGCCTGTATAGACCACCGCCTGTGTAGACCACACCCTGTATAGACCAACCCCTGTATAGACCACACCCTGTATAGCCTGTATAGACCACCCACTGTATAGACCACACCCTGTATAGACCACACCCTGTATAGCCTGAATAGACCACCCCCTGTATAGCCTGAATAGACCACCCCCTGTATAGACCACCCCCTGTATAGACCACCCCCTGTATAGACCACACCCTGTATAGCCTGTATAGACCACCCCCTGTATAGCCTGTATAGACCACCGCCTGTATAGACCACACCCTGTATAGACCACCCCCTGTATAGACCACACCCTGTATAGCCTGTATAGACCACCAGCTGTATAGACCACCCCCTGTATAGACCACACCCTGTATAGCCTGTATATACCACCCCCTGTATAGACCACCCCCTGTATAGACCACACCCTGTATAGACAACCGCCTGTATTGACCACACCCTGTATAGACCACACCCTGTATAGACCACACCCTGTATAGCCTGTATAGACCACCCCCTGTATAGACCACCCCCTGTATAGACCACACCCTGTATAGACCACACCCTGTATAGACCACCGCCTGTATAGACCACCGCCTGTATAGACCACACCCTGTATAGACCAACCCCTGTATAGACCACACCCTGTATAGCCTGTATAGACCAACCCCTGTATAGACCACCCCCTGTATAGACCACACCCTGTATAGCCTGTATAGACCACCCCCTGTATAGACCACACCCTGTATAGCTTGTATAGACCACCCCCTGTATAGACCACCCCCTGTATAGACCACACCCTGTATAGACCACACCCTGTATAGCCTGAATAGACCACCCCCTGTATAGACCACCCCCTGTATAGCCTGAATAGACCACACCCTGTATAGCCTGTATAGATCACCCCCTGTATAGACCACCCCCTGTATAGACCACCCCCTGTATAGACCACACCCTGTATAGCCTGTATAGACCACCCCCTGTATAGCCTGTATAGACCACCCACTGTATAGACCACACCCTGTATAGACCACACCCTGTATAGCCTGTATAGACCACTCACTGTATAGACCACACCCTGTATAGACCACACCCTGTATAGCCTGTATAGACCACCCACTGTATAGACCACACCCTGTATAGACCACACCCTGTATAGCCTGAATAGACCACCCCCTGTATAGACCACCCCCTGTATAGCCTGAATAGACCACCCCCTGTATAGACCACCCCCTGTATAGACCACCCCCTGTATAGACCACACCCTGTATAGCCTGTATAGACCACCCCCTGTATAGCCTGTATAGACCACCGCCTGTATAGACCACACCCTGTATAGACCACCCCCTGTATAGACCACACCCTGTATAGCCTGTATAGACCACCGCCTGTATAGACCACCGCCTGTGTAGACCACACCCTGTATAGACCAACCCCTGTATAGACCACACCCTGTATAGCCTGTATAGACCAACCCCTGTATAGACCACCCCCTGTATAGACCACACCCTGTATAGCCTGTATAGACCAACCCCTATATAGACCACACCCTGTATAGCCTGTATAGACCACCCCCTGTATAGACCACACCCTGTATAGCCTGTATAGACCACCCCCTGTATAGACCACACCCTGTATAGACCACACCCTGTATAGACCACAAACTGTATAGCCTGTATAGACAACCCCCTGTATAGACCACACCCTGTATAGACCACACCCTGTATAGCCTGTATAGATCACACCCTGTATAGACCACACCCTGTATAGCCTGTATAGACCACCGCCTGTATAGCCTGTATAGACCACACCCTGTATAGACTGTTAGACAACCCCCTGTATAGACCACACCCTGTATAGACCACCCCCTGTATAGCCTGTATAGACCACCCCCTGTATAGACCACCCCCTGTATAGACCACACCCTGTATAGCCTGTATAGACCACCCCCTGTATAGACCACCCCCTGTATAGACCACACCCTGTATAGCCTGTATAGACCACCGCCTGTATAGCCTGTATAGACCACACCCTGTATAGACTGTTAGACAACCCCCTGTATAGACCACACCCTGTATAGACCACACCCTGTATAGCCTGTGTACTGACAATCGTTGGAGCGAGTAGTCGCACTTTGCTTCGCTCCACAGGTAATATTACATTTCATTACAGTACAACGGTTTGATTTGTTTGATCTGAGCAATTTTTCTTAGCTAGCTACATAGCCGTCTTTGTATCAAAGATAATTGTGTAGTTTAGAGTAATTATCGAGGTTAGCTAGCCAGCTATTTTCGTCCGCCGCGCCGCGCCACCGTTCTCCTACCTAGTCAACAACTGCTAGCTAGCTAGTCAACCTCTACCGACTAGCAGCACTGTAGAAACTAATAATACATTACAACGGGACGATTTGATTAGTGTAGTGTTAGCTAGCTACATAGTTGTCTTTGCTGTCTTTGTATCTAAGATAATTGTGTAGTTTAGAGTAATTATCGAGGTTAGCTAGCCAGCTATTTTCGTCCGCCGCGCCGCGCCACCGTTCTCCTACCTAGTCAACAACTGCTAGCTAGCTAGTCAACTTCTACCGACTAGCAGCACTGTAGAAACTAATAATACATTACAACGGGACGATTTGATTAGTGTAGTGTTAGCTAGCTACATAGTTGTCTTTGCTGTCTTTGTATCTAAGATAATTGTGTAGTTTAGAGTAATTATCGAGGTTATCGAGGTTACCTAGCCAGTTATCGAGGTTACGTAGCCAGCTACACTTTCAAACAAAGTCAACAACGCAGCCACTGCTAGCTAGCCTACTTCACCAGCCAGCAGTACTGTATCATTTTAATCATTTTAGTCAATAAGATTTTTGCAACGTAAGCTTAACTTTCTGAACATTCGAGACGTGTAGTCCACTTGTCATTCCAATCTCCTTTGCATTAGCGTAGCCTCTTCTGTAGCCTGTCAACTATGTGTCTGTCTATCCCTGTTCTCTCCTCTCTGCACAGACCATACAAACGCTTCACACCGCGTGGCCGCTGCCATTCTAACCTGGTGGTCCCAGCGCGCATGACCCACGTGGAGTTCCAGGTCTCCGGCAGCCTCTGGAACTGCCGATCTGCGGCCAACAAGGCAGAGTTCATCTCAGCCTATGCTTCCCTCCAGTCCCTCGACTTCTTGGCACTGACGGAAACATGGATTACCACAGATAACACTGCTACTCCTACTGCTCTCTCCTCGTCTGCCCACGTGTTCTCGCACACCCCGAGAGCTTCTGGTCAGCGGGGTGGTGGCACTGGGATCCTCATCTCTCCCAAGTGGACATTCTCTCTTTCTCCCCTGACCCATCTGTCTATCGCCTCCTTTGAATTCCATGCTGTCACAGTTACCAGCCCTTTCAAGCTTAACATCCTTATCATTTATCGCCCTCCAGGTTCCCTTGGAGAGTTCATCAATGAGCTTGAAGCCTTGATAAGTTCCTTTCCTGAGGATGGCTCACCTCTCACAGTTCTGGGTGACTTTAACCTCCCCACGTCTACCTTTGACTCATTCCTCTCTGCCTCCTTCTTTCCACTCCTCTCCTCTTTTGACCTCACCCTCTCACCTTCCCCCCCTACTCACAAGGCCGGCAATACGCTTGACCTCATCTTTACTAGATGCTGTTCTTCCACTAATCTCATTGCAACTCCCCTCCAAGTCTCCGACCACTACCTTGTATCCTTTTCCCTCTCGCTCTCATCCAACACTTCCCACTCTGCCCCTACTCGGATGGTATCGCGCCGTCCCAACCTTCGCTCTCTCTCCCCCGCTACTCTCTCCTCTTCCATCCTATCATCTCTTCCCTCTGCTCAAACCTTCTCCAACCTATCTCCTGATTCTGCCTCCTCAACCCTCCTCTCCTCCCTTTCTGCATCCTTTGACTCTCTATGTCCCCTATCCTCCAGGCCGGCTCGGTCCTCCCCTCCTGCTCCGTGGCTCGACGACTCATTGCGAGCTCACAGAACAGGGCTCCGGGCAGCCGAGCGGAAATGGAGGAAAACTCGCCTCCCTGCAGACCTGGCATCCTTTCACTCCCTCCCCCCTACATTTTCCTCTTCTGTCTCTGCTGTTAAAGCCACTTTCTACCACTCTAAATTCCAAGCATCTGCCTCTAACCCTAGGAAGCTCTTTGCCACCTTCTCCTCCCTCCTGAATCCCCCCCCCCCTCCTCCCTCTCTGCGGATGACTTCGTCAACCATTTTGAAAAGAAGGTCGACGACATCCGATCCTCGTTTGCTAAGTCAAACGACACCGCTGGTTCTGCTCACACTGCCCTACCCTGTGCTTTGACCTCTTTCTCCCCTCTCTCTCCAAATGAAATCTCGCGTCTTGTGACGGCCGTCCGCCCAACAACCTGCCCGCTTGACCCTATCCCCTCCTCTCTTCTCCAGACCATTTCCGGAGACCTTCTCCCTTACCTCACCTCGCTCATCAACTCATCCTTGACCGCTGGCTACGTCCCTTCCATCTTCAAGAGAGCGAGAGTTGGACCCCTTCTGAAAAAACCTACACTCGATCCCTCCGAAGTCAACAACTACAGACCAGTATCCCTTCTTTCTTTTCTCTCCAAAACTCTTGAACGTGCCGTCCTTGGCCAGCTCTCCTGCTATCTCTCTCAGAATGACCTTCTTGATCCAAATCAGTCAGGTTTCAAGACTAGTCATTCAACTGAGACTGCTCTTCTCTGTGTCACGGAGGCGCTCCGCACTGCTAAAGCTAACTCTCTCTCCTCTGCTCTCATCCTTCTAGACCTATCGGCTGCCTTTGATACTGTGAACCATCAGATCCTCCTCTCCACCCTCTCCGAGTTGGGCATCTCCGGCGCGGCCCACGCTTGGATTGCGTCCTACCTGACAGGTCGCTCCTACCAGGTGGCGTGGCGAGAATCTGTCTCCGCACCACGTGCTCTCACCACTGGTGTCCCCCAGGGCTCTGTTCTAGGCCCTCTCCTATTCTCGCTATACACCAAGTCACTTGGCTCTGTCATATCCTCACATGGTCTCTCCTATCATTGCTATGCAGACGACACACAATTAATCTTCTCCTTTCCCCCTTCTGATAACCAGGTGGCGAATCGCATCTCTGCATGTCTGGCAGACATATCAGTGTGGATGACGGATCACCGCCTCAAGCTGAATCTTGTGTCCTCCTCCCAGAGTGCTAAGAACCTTGGCGTGATCCTGGACAACACCCTGTCGTTCTCAACTAACATCAAGGCGGTGACCCGTTCCTGTAGGTTCATGCTCTACAACATTCGCAGAGTACGACCCTGCCTCACACAGGAAGCGGCGCAGGTCCTAATCCAGGCACTTGTCATCTCCCGTCTGGATTACTGCAACTCGCTGTTGGCTGGGCTCCCTGCCTGTGCCATTAAACCCCTACAACTCATCCAGAACGCCGCAGCCCGTCTGGTGTTCAACCTGCCCAAGTTCTCTCACGTCACCCCGCTCCTCCGCTCTCTCCACTGGCTTCCAGTTGAAGCTCGCATCCGCTACAAGACCATGGTGCTTGCCTACGGAGCTGTGAGGGGAACGGCACCTCCGTACCTTCAGGCTCTGATCAGGCCCTACACCCAAACAAGGGCACTGCGTTCATCCACCTCTGGCCTGCTCGCCTCCCTACCTCTGAGGAAGTACAGTTCCCGCTCAGCCCAGTCAAAACTGTTCGCTGCTCTGGCACCCCAATGGTGGAACAAACTCCCTCACGACGCCAGGTCAGCGGAGTCAATCACCACCTTCCGGAGACACCTGAAACCCCACCTCTTTAAGGAATACCTAGGATAGGATAAAGTAATCCTTCTAACCCCCCCCCCCCCCCTTAAAAGATTTAGATGCACTATTGTAAAGTGGTTGTTCCACTGGATATCATAAGGTGAATGCACCAATTTGTAAGTCGCTCTGGATAAGAGCGTCTGCTAAATGACTTAAATGTAAATGTAAATGTAAATAGTAGGGGGGTAGGAGGAGTGTATAACAGGACTGAGACTCAGATAGTAGGGGGGGGTAGGAGGAGTGTATAACAGGACTGAGACTCAGATAGTAGGGGGGTAGGAGGAGTGTATAACAGGACTGAGACTCAGATAGTAGGCGGTAGGAGGAGTGTATAACAGGACTGAGACTCAGATCGTAGGGGGGGGAGGAGGAGTGTATAACAGGACTGAGACTCAGATAGTAGGGGGGTAGGAGGAGTGTATAACAGGACTGAGACTCAGATAGTAGGGGGGGTAGGAGGAGTGTATAACAGGACTGAGACTCAGATAGTAGGCGGTAGGAGGAGTGTATAACAGGACTGAGACTCAGATAGTAGGGGGGTAGGAGGAGTGTATAACAGGACTGAGACTCAGATAGTAGGGGGGTAGGAGGAGTGTATAACAGGACTGAGACTCAGATAGTAGGCGGTAGGAGGAGTGTATAACAGGACTGAGACTCAGATAGTAGGCGGTAGGAGGAGTGTATAACAGGACTGAGACTCAGATAGTAGGGGGGTAGGAGGAGTGTATAACAGGACTGAGACTCAGATAGTAGGGGGGTAGGAGGAGTGTATAACAGGACTGAGACTCAGATAGTAGGGGGGTAGGAGGAGTGTATAACAGGACTGAGACTCAGATAGTAGGGGGGTAGGAGGAGTGTATAACAGGACTGAGACTCAGATAGTAGGGGGGTAGGAGGAGTGTATAACAGGACTGAGACTCAGATAGTAGGGGGGTAGGAGGAGTGTATAACAGGACTGAGACTCAGATAGTAGGGGGGTAGGAGGAGTGTATAACAGGACTGAGACTCAAATAGTAGGCGGTAGGAGGAGTGTATAACAGGACTGAGACTCAGATAGTAGGGGGGTAGGAGGAGTGTATAACAGGACTGAGACTCAGATAGTAGGGGGGTAGGAGGAGTGTATAACAGGACTGAGACTCAGATAGTAGGGGGGTAGGAGGAGTGTATAACAGGACTGAGACTCAGATAGTAGGGGGGTAGGAGGAGTGTATAACAGGACTGAGACTCAGATAGTAGGGGGGTAGGAGGAGTGTATAACAGGACTGAGACTCAGATAGTAGGGGGTGTTTTGGCAAAAATAAATAGATAAAGCAGCAGAGAAGACCTGATTCATCAAGTAACACAGTTAATTCTGGTGATTCTCACCTTGTTGGCACAACATGACAAGGTACGCAACATTAATCCCAATCAAATATCCAATGTTATTATCCAATGTTATTAAAACACGTATCCCTATCTCTACTATCGCAACTTTAAATGTCAGTTGTGTGTTAATGTTATAAACTACAAACCATCTATGGTTCTTGGAGTCAATGAATCAATTGAAAGTGACTACAATTAGAACTAAATATGTTCCAGTAAAGATGACAAAAAAAGGAATCTGCTCTGTTCTGTTAAAAAAAATTCAGACACTCAATCTGTCTTAATGTTTTCTGAAGCCCTGAAGAATGAAAACCTTCTGAAAACAGAAAATTAATAACATTATTAACATTAACTTTTTATGGCTGCAGGGGCAGTATTGAGTAGCTTGGATGAAAGGTGCCCATTTCAAACGGCCTCGTACTCAATTCTTGCTCGTACAATATGCATATTATTATTACTATTGGATAGAAAACACTCTCAAGTTTCTAAAACCGTTTGAATTATATCTATGAGTAACACAGAACTCATTTTGCAGCAAACTTCCTGACAGGAAGTGGAAAATCTGAAATCGATGCTCTGTTCCAGGGCCTCCCTATTAATTTGCTTGAAATGTATTAGTATACATGCACTTCATATGCCTTCCACTAGATGTCAATAGGCTGTGAGAGGTGAAATGGGGTTCCTAGCTATATCTATGGTGAAAAGAGAGGTCTTGGAATGACGTGACCCCAAATTCCTCTGTTCAGGAAGGCGCAGGAAGGTCATCAGTATTGGCTTCTGAAAAGCATTCGTTATAGACGTCTAATATCTCCGGCTTTGATTTTATTTGATAAATGTGATAATATCATCGTAAAGTATGTTTTTTCAATATAGTTTTATCAGATTATTGAAATCTTTTCGGGAGTTTTGGAGTGTTCCGTTCTCTGCGTTTGGTGACGAAGGACAGCTTCGCGCAACTTGGCTAGTTTGGTTGCTAATTTGAGAGGGAAAAAGGACATTCTAAAACCAAACAACGATTGTTCTGGACAAAGGACCACTTGTACAAGATTCTGATGGAAGCTCAACAAAAGTAGGACCCATTTATGATGTTATTTCGTATTTCTGTCGAAAATGTTTAGACGTATATTTCGCTCCTATTTTGGGCGCTGTCTTGCTATAACGTAATCTGTATGTCGAACTAAAGTTATTTTTAGAATTCTAACACGGCGATTGCATTAAGAACTAGTGTATCTATCATTTCCTGTACAACATGTATTTTTTAGTAAAGTTTATGAATAGCTATTTAGTCAGAATAGGTGAGTGTCAGAAATATATCCGGAGATTCTTGAAAATAGTTGCTACGTTAGCACAATGTATAACCACGGATTTCAGCTCTAAATATGCACATTTTCGAACAAAACATAAGTGTATTGTTTAACCTGATGTTATACGACTGTCATCTGATGAAGCTTATCAAGGTTAGTGAAAAATGATATATCTTTTGCTGGTTGTTACGATCGCTAACTTTTGCTGCTGGTAAATGGGTTGTGTTTTCGGCTATTGTGGTAAGCTAATATAATGCTATATTGTGTTTTCGCTGTAAAACACTTAAAAAATCGGAAATATTGGCTGGATTCACAAGATGTTTGTCTTTCATTTGCTGTACACCATGTATTTTTCAGAAATGTTTTATGATGAGTATTTAGGTATTTCACGTTGGTGTCTATAATTACTCTGGCTGCTTCGGTGCTATTTGTGATGGTAGCTGTGATGGTAGCTGCAATGTAAAACTGATTTATACCTCAAATATGCACATTTTTCGAACAAAACATAGATTTATTGTATAACATGTTATAAGACTGTCATCTGATGAAGTTGTTTCTTGGTTAGTTTGGTTGGTTCTTGGTTAGTTTGGTTGGTTTTGTGCAAGCTACCTGTGCTGTGAAAAATGTCTGTCCTTTTTTGTATTTGGTGGTGAGCTAACATAAATATACGTGGTGTTTTCGCTGTAAAACATTTAAAAAACTGGACATGTTGGCTGGATTCACAAGATGTTTATCTTTCATTTGCTGTATTGGACTTGTTAATGTGTGAAAGTTAAATATTTCTAAAAAATATCTTTTGAATTTCGCGCCCTGCACTTGGACTGGCTGTTGTCATAAGTGTACCGACATCGGGCTTGCAGCCATAAGAAGTTAAAGTCAAAGTAACACTTATTGGAGAACACGATACTCTAAGTGAAAGTAGTTGGGGATTTAATTCTTGTCAATATGGGGGCGCTGTTTTCACTTTGTAAAAAATTGTTCCCAAATTAAACTGCCTCGTACTCAATTCTTGCTCGTACAATATGCATATTATTATTACTATTGGATAGAAAACACTCTCTAGTTTCTAAAACCGTTTGAATTATATCTGTGAGTAAAACAGAACTCATTTTGCAGCAAACTTCCTGTCAGGAAGTGAAAAATCTGAAATCGAGGGCTCTGTTCCAGGGTCAGCCTATAAATTTGAATGGAATCTATGGGTCTACATGCACTGCATACGCCTTCCACTAGATGTCAGTAGGCAGTGAGAGTTGGAATGGGGTGTCTAGCTAGTTCTGAGGCCGAACAAGACCGCTTGGCACGGTGAGTCTGGTCTTTTCACCGCTTGGCCTGACGCAAGAGGGACGTCTGCATTGCGCTCTGAAAAGCTTTCGTTTTAGAAGTTAGATATCTCCGGCTCTGATTTAATTTGATATATGTGTTAAAAACATCATAAGGTAGTTATTTTAAACCGAGTTATATCAGTTTATATTAGTATATTGCGATTTTTGGTATTTTCTTTGTAATGCGTTATTGTGAGTTGGCCACTTCTGTGCCGCATGGCCAGCTTTGTTAGCTAATTCCACAGATGAAGACGACATTACGACATTACGACATACGTAAGCTGTATGTCGTACTAACGTTATTTTTTTAAATCTAACACAGCGGTTGCATTAAGAACTAGTGTATCTTTCATTTGCTGTCCAACCTGTATTTTTTAGTAAAGCTTATGATTAGTTATTTGATTCGATTATGTGAGTGTCAGAAACATATACGGATAATTTTGTGCAGTTTGGCTACCTATTCACATTGTTCAACCACGAATTGTACCGCTAAATATGCACATTTTCGAACAAACCATATGTGTATTGTGTAATATGATGTTATAGGACTGTCATCTGATGAAGTTTGTCCAGGTTAGTGAAAAAATTAATATCTTTTGCTGGTTTATTCGCTATCGCTAACTTTGCCTTGACTGAATGGGGTTGTGTGGTAGGCTATTGTAGTAAGCTAATATAATGCTATATTGTGTTTTCGCTGTAAAACACTTAAAAAATCTGAAATATTGGCTGGATTCACAAGATGTTTGTCTTTCATTTGCTGTACACCATGTATTTTTCATAAATGTTTTATGATGAGTATTTAGGTATTTCACGTTGGTTTCTGTAGTTATTCTAGCTGCTTTCGTGAGATTTGTGATGGTGGCTGCAATGTAAAACTATGATTTATACCTGAAATATGCACATTTTTCGAACAAAACATATGCTATACAATAAATCTGTTATAAGACTATCATCTGATGAAGTTGTTTCTTGGTTAGTGACTATTTATATCTTTATTTGGTCGAATTTGTGATAGCTACCTATGCGGTAAAAAAATGGTGAAAATATGCGGTTGGGTCTTTTGCTATCGTGGTTAGCTAATAGAAATACATATTGTGTTTTCACTGTAAAACATTTTAAAAATCGGAAATGATACCAGCAGAGACCTGGTCCTTTAATGTGTTTCAACTACGTCAAACCTACGTTATTTTTATGACCTGTATACAGCTCTGGGTGCTCTGTGGCGGAGAGGAAAGGCTTGAGTTCCACGACGGGTTGGTTGGTTTATCTTGAGGGAGAGATAGAAAGAGATGGGAAGATGGACGAGAGAAAAAAGAGAGATGGAAGGGAGAAGAAAAGAAAATAGAGAAATTGAGAGAAAGAAGAGAGGAAAAGAGATGGATGGGGAGATAGAAGAGAGAGGTGGAGGGATTGGAAAAGAGAAAGATTGAGAGAAAGGGGGAGATAGCTAGCTGGAGGTTGGGAGAGAGAACCTGAGTAGGTAATAATCAATCAAATGTATTTATAAAGCCCTTTTTACATCAGCCGATGTCACAAAGTGCTGTACAAAAACCCAGCCTAAAACCCCAAACAGCAAGCAATGCAGATGTAGAAGCACGGTGGCTAGGAAAAACTCCCTAGAAAGGCCAAAACCTAGGAAGAAACCTAGAGAGGAACCAGGCTATGAGGGGTGGCCAGTACTCTTCTGGCTGTGCCGGGTGGAGATTATAACAGAACATGGCCAAGATGTTCAAATGTTCATAAATGACCAGCATGGTCAAATAATAATAATGCCAGTGGTTGTAGAGGGTGCAACAAGTCAGCACCTCAGGAGTAAATTACAGTTGGCTTTTCATAGCCGATCATTCAGAGTATCTCTACCGCTCCTCTGTCTCTCATTCAGATTTAGAGACAGCAGGTACGGTAGAGAGATGGTCGAAAACACCTTGTCTGGGACAGGGTAGCACGTCCAGGGTTCCATAGCCGCAGGCAGAACAGTTGAAACTGGAGCAGCAGCACAACCAGAAAGAACAGCTCAAATAAGCAAAGAGAAACAACAGTCCATCACTACTTTTAGACATGATAAGTTCATTAGAGTTAACTGTACCTCAGATTGCTGATTACCTCAGATTGCAGCCCAAATAAATGCTTCACAGAGTTCAAGTAACAGACACATCTCAACATCACCTGTTCAGAGGAGACTACGTGAATCAAGTCTTCATGGTCGAATTGCTGCAAGGAAACTACTGAAGGAAACCAATAAGAACAAGAAAATTGCTTGGGCCAAGAAACACGACTAATGGACATTAGACCAGTGGAAATCTGTCCTTTGTTCTGATGAGTCCAAATTTGAGATTTTTGGTTCCAACCGCGTGTCTTTGTGAGATGCAGAGTAGGTGAACGGATGATCTACACGTGTGTGGTTCCCAACGTGAAGCATGGAGGAGGTGTGATTGTGTGCTGCATCAGATGACCTGGCCTCCACAATCACCCGACCTCAATGCAATTGAGATGGTTTGGGATGAGTTGGACTGCAGAGTGAAGGAAAAGCAGCCAACAAGTGCTCAGCATATATATTATATATATATTATATAATAACAATGATCTATACATACAGTACCAGTCAAAAGTTTGGACACACCGACTCATTCCAGGGTTTATTTATCTTTACAATTTTCTACATTGTAGAATAATTAATTAACACTATGAAATAACACATATGGAATCATGTAGTAACCAGAAAAGTGTTAAACATATGTATTATTTTGTGTTATGTAGTGGCTTTGCTCATGTATCTAAAAAAAAATGTTTGTTTGCCAAGATTTACAACAAGGAGGTGGAAGTAAATATTTCAACTTTCGATGTGACATTTTCCCAAGATCATTGATCATATAAAATGAATGTGACATTCACTGTCAATTTTAGTCTAGCTAGATATGTGTGAGTATGGCAGAAATTACACTAATTTGATCAGAGAGAAAGGTAGAGTTATTACCATGTTGCCGCATGATACCTTTTTTTATTTTCTATTTTTCTTTTTTTTTTACTCTTTTTTTCTTTTATTACTTTTTATTTTTTCATTTTTTTTTTCATTTTTTTTTTGATTATATTTTTTTTATTATTTTTTTTTTTTTAGGGGTGGATCAGCTTAATATTGCGGAAAGAATGTTGCTTCCAATGTAATTGTCTGCATCATTTCCAATCCCCCATATTTTTTTGGGTAAATATATATATCCATACACGCATGCATACATATACACATATATACATACACATACCTATATAGACATACATACTTTTTTAAAGAATATACCTTTATTATTATTCCCCGCAACCCTACCACCGCTCCCCCAATTGGAGTAAACTAATAAACACTTCTGCTTTTACCTTCAATTTATACATCTTATACCTATTTTACAGACACAGTCTACTTTATAATAGTTCTCTCTTGTTTGTTCTTAGTCCTTCCTCTATTTCTGTTGTCCATCCAATTTTATTTCCACTTGTAACTGTGCTATTTCACAAAAGCTCCGCACCTATACACATTTCACAGATCCCGTATGCCCTACATTGTTTATCTTGTTATTAGTCCCACCCTTCAGTTCCACTCAACCCTTCCCATCTATCTTCCAACATCATCCATTTCGGATTTTTATTTGCCATATATTTTTCAACTGTGCTGTGATGCTTCACAAAAGATTTGAACCTTCCTATTCTCATAGCTTCTACAGATTGTAAATTAAAAATAAACATTTTTGCTAAAATAATTATTATATTATTGATTGATTGACTATGGCTTTTCAAATCCCCCAGTATTGCTATCTGTAGCGTTAGTTCTAGGCAAATGTTGCAATTCTTCAGCCATTCCTGGACCTGTGACCAAAAACGAGCTACATATGGACAATACCAAAATAAATGATCTAATGACTCTGCCTCCTCACAACAGAATCTGCAGAGCTGGGAAGATTGTATCCCCCATATTTATAACATTCTATTAGTTGCAAGAATTTTGTACAGTAATTTAAATTGAAAAATTCGAAGTTTTGAATCCGGCGTTGTTTTGCGTATCAATTCATAAACCTTGTGCCATGGAATGGGTACATCGAAAATCTCTTCCCAACTATTTTGCAATTTATATGGCACAGCTGTCAGTTTTTTGGTCCTTAAATGAAATTGGTATATGTTTTTATTTATCACACTTTTCTTTAACCATTTATGTTCTTTAATACAGGGCCGACATACAAGTTCCTTACTTTTTTCCCCTTCTACTTGCCTCTTCCATTTTTGTGGTAATGCTGCAATTAATTGGTTGTAATTTTGGGTAGAGCAGACATTTCCATATGTCTGTGTTAGCTGCATGTGTGACATAACTCCACCAGTCCTATTTATGATATCATTCACAAAAATTATACCTTTTTTAAACATTTCTTCGATAAATACAGTTTTTTTATCAATTACTATATTTGAATTTAACCACAATATTTGTTGTACTATTTGTTCCGTCCTTTCAGGTGGATTAAACTGAAATTGCAACCAACTTTCTAAGGCTTGTTTAAAAAATAAGGATATTTTGGAGATTATTTCCTTTTCAAACAACCGAAAGTGAGCAGGTGTAATCTGAATAAAGGGAAAAAGGCCCTTCTTGAACATAGGATGAGACATTCGTACCAATTTACTAGAGAACCAGTTTGGATTTAAGTATAACTTTTGTATGACTGATGCCTTTAGTGAGAGGTCTAATGCTTTAATATTTAATAATTTCTGCCCTCCGAATTCATATTCGTTATATAAATAGGCCCTTTTAATTTTATCTGGCTTGCCGTTCCAAATAAAATGGAATATTTTTTGTTCATATAATTTAAAAAGCAGGTCACTAGGTGTAGGCAAAACCATAAGCAAATAGGTAAACTGTGATATGACTAAAGAGTTAATCAGGGTGATTTTTCCACAAATAGACAAGTATTTTCCTTTCCATGGTAGCAAGATCTTATCTATTTTTGCTAACTTTCTATAAAAATTTATTGGAGTGAGATCATTTCTTTCTTTTGGGATTTTTATACCGAGTATGTCCACATCTCCGTCAGACCATTTAATTGGTAAACTACATGGCAATATAAAATGTGTATTTTTTAGTGATCCAATACGTAATATGGTACATTTATCATAATTTGGTTTTAATCCAGAGAGGATAGCAAAGGTATCTAGATCCTCTATGAGGCCGTGGAGCGACTCTAGTTGTGGTTTTAAAAGAAAACATGAATCATCAGCGTACAATGACACCTTGGTTTTTAAGCCACGGATTTCTAATCCATTAATATTAATGTTTGATCTAATTTTAACAGCTAACATTTCGATGGCAATAATAAATAGATATGCCGATAGTGGACAACCTTGTTTTACTCCTCTAGATAGTTTAAAATTTTCTGAGATGTAGCCATTATTTACTATTTTACACCTAGGGTTACTATACATAATTTTAACCCATTTTATAAGAGATTCCCCAAAATTGAAATATTCTAGGCATTTATATATAAACTCCAGTCGTACTTTATCAAAAGCCTTTTCAAAATCAGCTATGAAAACCAGACCTGGTGTCCCCGATATTTCATAGTGTTCTATTGTTTCCAGTACTTGCCTTATATTATCTCCAATGTATCGTCCATGTAAAAAACCTGTCTGATTAGGATGAATAATATCTGACAAAACTTTTTTTATTCTATGCGCCAAGCATTTTGCTAGGATTTTTGCATCACAACACTGAAGTGTAAGAGGTCTCCAATTTTTTAATTGGACTGGATCTTTATATATACCACTTGGGTCCTGTTTCAGTAATAACGATATCAGACCTTCTTGTTGCGTGTCTGATAATCTACCATTTATATAGGAGTGGTTAAAACAAGCTAATAATGGCCCTTTGAGTATATCAAAAAAAGTTTTGTATACTTACACTGGTATGCCATCCAGCCCTGGAGTTTTCCCATCCTTAAAGGCCCCAATTGCATCAAGCAGTTCCTCCTCTGTAATTTGGCCTTCACATGAGTCTTTCTGTACAGATGTTAATTTTACATTATTAATAGGAAAAAAATCCATACAATTAGTTTCAGTTAGTGGAGATGGAGGAGCCTGAAACGAAAACATATTCTTAAAGTACTTTACTTCCTCTTTCAAAATATAATTTGGTGAATCATGCGTGACTCCATCATTTGTAACAAGTTTTAATACATTTTTTTTGGTAGCATTTCTATATTGAAGATTGAAAAAGAATTTGGTGCATTTTTCCCCATATTCCATCCAGTTCGCTTTATTTTTATAATATATTACACTGGATCTTTCTTGAATAAGTTCCTCCATTTCTTTTTGTTTTTCCTCTAACTTATTCTGTGACTCTATGGTACCGTTTTTATTGCTATCTAACTGTACTGTTAGTCCTTCAATTTCCTTTGTTAATATGGACTCTTTTGATCTAAATTCCCTTTGTTTTATAGATGAGTACTGAATTGCATGGCCTCTAAAGGCACACTTAAAAGTGTCCCATACAATAAGGGGATCTGCTGTACCTATGTTATGTCTGAAAAAGTCAGTTATAAAATCTTCTGTCCTAGTTCTAAACAATTTATCATCTAGTAGACTTTGATTAAATTTCCAATATCCTCGCCCACGTGGAAATTCTGTAAGAGAAATATATATGCCAATTATGTGATGATCCGACCGCATTCTGTCCCCTATCAACACTTTTTTAACTTTTGGTGCCAGAGAGAATGGTATAAGAAAGTAGTCAAGACGACTAGCTTGATTCAGCCTCCGCCATGTATATCTCACTAAATCAGGGTATTTAAGTCTCCATATATCCACTAATTCCAATATATCCATGACATTCATGATTTCCTTAAGTGCCTGAGGGTGATAGTTTGTAGTGTGATTTCCTTTCCGGTCTATAGAGGTATTTAAGACCGTATTAAAATCTCCCACTATAATAATAGAGTCTAGTGTTGCTTGTATAGTTGATAAATTCTTATATATATTTTCAAAGAAGCTTGGATCATCATTATTCGGACCGTATAGGTTAACAAGCCATATTTGTTTATTGTCCAATAACATATTTAAAATAATCCATCTACCTTGAGGATCTGTTTGGACAATTTGCACATTTGGATCAAAATTATTGTTAATTAAAACCATCACCCCTTTTGAATTTCTTTGCCCATGGGAGAAATATATTTTGCCCCCCCAGTTCTTTTTCCACAAAACTTCATCTAAAACTGTTGAATGGGTTTCCTGTAAACAATAGATATTATAATCCTTCTCTTTTAGCCAGGTAAATACTGATCGTCTTTTCTTATTATCTGCTAAGCCATTACAATTGTAACTGGCTATACTTATTTCACCACTTACCATAATGAGACACACCTTTCATTCTTTTAATCAGAATATATTTTTGTAAACGTACTATTAAAAAGTAACATAATGATTGAGTGTCTATATAGTTGTACCATGATATTTGCATTTCTACTAAGTAAACCTCCAATTGGTCCCTACTATTCCACCCGCTAAAAGGCCTCATCTCGAGATGGCTTGTCATCCCAATGCCCGGCAGACCACCCTCGACCCCCTGTATCCCATAGCCCTGAACCGACTGGGATCCATTCTTTGAAAAGAGCATACAGTGCCATTTACCGAATTGAAGTAGATCCATTGCCATATGCATTTCCATTGCCCTCACCTCGATTTGTATTATATATATCTGTGGATCATCCTCTATTGTCCCTAACATCTTTTACTTCTTCCTTCGCAACAGTTGTGGGATACACACATACACCCACACATATTCAGCCCTTACCCCCACACAACCATAAGCTCACCCTCTCAACAATTGCACCATCCCAGAGCCCAACTCAAGATGGGTCATGATTTACAAATGCACTTGCAGTTGCAGCTGCATGAGAAGGCCTGCAAGACCGCACAAAAAATGAGCAAAAATTGAGAGATTTATTTACCATTGTCACATCCTAGATAATGGAGGTCAAATGTACACCTTATTCCTGAAACACCCACAATACGGCCACCCGTCATGACCATGTCCCCACGCATCTCCATGCAGTCCGACTTTGATTTTGTGCCGCCAGGGCCACAATAATATACCCCCTCTCTGAATGTCCGAGTGTGACCCCCTCCCCATGGGTTACTGCAGCTAGTGTTGCCAGCACTGCCACTGCCTGGGTGGGGGCACCCCACCGGAATCCCCACCGGCTAGGTACAAGGTCGTCAAGGTTCTCATTAGCAGCTTTGAGAATTTCCTTGTTTATTATGCTCTCCCTTTAGGGGGCTTTGGCTTTGCAGGACCAACCCTGCCAAGCAGGCTCAGAATCTTGAGGGGGCAGTGCTGCTCTTGGTCCCTGACCTCATTTTGGCTGCATACAGACCGCTTACAGCGAGCACATAAAACAGTTAGGGACTTCTCCTTAGTATCTGGGTCATTCAGGTGGGTGTCTAGGGTAAAGTGCCATGGACCGTACCATTAAAATAGGATAATAAATAATTAGATATAATTTATAAAAAAATATAAAAAAAATGTAGTTCTCCATGATAGGACAATAAATAAATAAGACGTATAATTCATTATAAAAGTATATCCATCATCTGAACAACATTGAAAGCCCTCTCATACCCGGCTCACAGCAATACATTGGCTCTGGGATATGCAACCATTTCATTACTCACTCACTCAACTTTCCAAACATAACAAATAAAATAAAAAATAAACACAAACCATACCATCCACACATACTGTGCCTTCTGTTTACTTAGTTTTTATCTTCACTATGTTGAATTAGTGCTTGTGTGTTCAATTAGTTATATGTGAAGATTTATAGAAAAGCTATATTTTTTATTGTATTGTTACAATCAGTAACCGGGCTTGAATTGTGTTTATTTCCCTCGTCTATGAGAACTTTGTAATTTCTAAAATAACCATGGAGTAGTCTTTGTGTCTCTGAACAACTGGTTATCAATATATAGTTTATCAACGACGAGAGCTACTCGTTTCGCTTTTAATCTATTTTCTTTGAAAATTGGATACAGAACTTTACGCCGTTCTGCAATTTCCTTCGGAAACTGATCATTCATGCCAATTTTGGTCCCAGCAAGTCTTTTACCCAGGCTTTTAACCATTATTTTATCTTTAAATGAAGCAAATTTGGCAACGATTGGGCGTTCGTACCTCTGCCCTCTCTGTCCGAAGCGGTGAACGCGTTCAAGTTGGATTTTGTCGATAACTTCGCGTGGAATCTGAAGCGCTGTAAGGAGGAACTCTCTAACTATAGATTCAGGAACTTCTCCTTCTTTTTCTTGGATACCTGTAAGTACCAAATTCTCTCTCATGGATCTAGTTTGCATGTCCAGTAAGGCTTCCTTCAGAACGGTGTTCTCCTTTTTAATTCCAATCATTTCTGTTTCAATCTTATTGACTGTCGCTTTTAGCTTGTGTGTTTCCTTCTCCAATGTCGCAGCTTTTTCATCACTCATCTCTAGGCTTGCCTTCAACTCTTTTATATCCTTACTAACTAATTCAAGTATACCCAGTTTGTCATTTATTGATTTTAACAGATCGGTTTCGACCTTTACCATTCCCGGTGGTGAGAATATTAAATCATCAGTGTCTGTAGAAGAGTCACGTTTTCGTTTTGTAATCGGTTCCCCTGTCTTACTCTCCGTCATGTTTGGTTGTTGCCTGTTTTCGTAATATTTGTCGATAAATGTCTCTAGTTTTAGGATTTGTTTTGTGTTATTGTCCAGATTGAAGGTTATCACTCACCAGATTAAGTAGTGCTAATATTTTAGTCTAATTTAGCAGATATTTCGAATATTATGTTTTATCTTGAGGTGCTCTACATAAATCCCTTCAGTCCGCCATTACCCTTACGTTACCTTTACGTCATACGTCACCCCTTGGCATTACGTCACCCCAAACGGCATTAGGAACTTTGAGTGCTTGCTGCATGATACTTACTTCAATATTAGAAATACATTTGGTTCAGACCACTAGACTTTTTCCACATTGTGTTACAGCCTTATTCTAAAATGAATTAAATAATGTTTTCCACTCATCAGTCTAAACACAATACCCCATAATGACAGAGCAAAAACTTTGTTTTTTTAAATGTTTGCAAAAAATAATAATTACTGACATGTCACATTGATATATGTAAGTGTATGACATTAACATAAATAATCAGACCCTTTACTCAGTACTATGTTGAAGCATCTTTGGCAGAGGTGTGTAGAGATGTGTATGTACAGGTGAGGTCAGTGTACGTACAGGTGAGGTGAGGGAGACTGTACTGGTCAGGTGTTAGAGGTGTGTAGAGGTGTGTACGTACAGGTGAGGTCAGGGGGACTGTACTGGTCAGGTGTGTAGAGGTGTGTACGTACAGGTGAGGTCAGGGGGACTGTACTAGTCAGGTGTGTAGAGGTGTGTAGAGGTGTGTACGTACAGGTGAGGTCAGGGGGACTGTACTGGTCAGGTGTTAGAGGTGTGTAGAGGTGTGTACGTACAGGTGAGGTCAGGGGGACTGTACTGGTCAGGTGTGTAGAGGTGTGTAGAGGTGTGTAGAGGTGTGTAGAGGTGTGTACGTACAGGTGAGGTCAGGGGGACTGTACTAGTCAGGTGTGTAGAGGTGTGTAGAGGTGTGTACGTACAGGTGAGGTCAGGGGGACTGTACTAGTCAGGTGTGTAGAGGTGTGTAGAGGTGTGTACGTACAGGTGAGGTCAGGGGGACTGTACTGGTCAGGTGTGTAGAGGTGTGTAGAGGTGTGTAGAGGTGTGTACGTACAGGTGAGGTCAGGGGGACTGTACTGGTCAGGTGTGTAGAGGTGTGTACGTACAGGTGAGGTCAGGGGGACTGTACTAGTCAGGTGTGTAGAGGTGTGTAGAGGTGTGTACGTACAGGTGAGGTCAGGGGGACTGTACTGGTCAGGTGTTAGAGGTGTGTAGAGGTGTGTACGTACAGGTGAGGTCAGGGGGACTGTACTGGTCAGGTGTGTAGAGGTGTGTAGATGTGTGTAGAGGTGTGTAGAGGTGTGTAGAGGTGTGTACGTACAGGTGAGGTCAGGGGGACTGTACTAGTCAGGTGTGTAGAGGTGTGTAGAGGTGTGTACGTACAGGTGAGGTCAGGGGGACTGTACTAGTCAGGTGTGTAGAGGTGTGTAGAGGTGTGTACGTACAGGTGAGGTCAGGGGGACTCTACTAGTCAGGTGTGTAGAGGTGTGTAGAGGTGTGTACGTACAGGTGAGGTCAGGGGGACTGTACTGGTCAGGTGTTAGAGGTGTGTAGAGGTGTGTAGAGGTGTGTAGAGGTGTGTAGAGGTGTGTAGAGGTGTGTAGAGGTGTGTAGAGGTGTGTAGAGGTGTGTACGTACAGTTGAGGTCAGGGGGACTGTACTGGTCAGGTGTGTAGAGGTGTGTAGAGGTGTGTACGTACAGGTGAGGTCAGGGGGACTGTACTGGTCAAGTGTGTAGAGATGTGTAGAGGTGTGTACGTACAGGTGAGGTCAGGGGGACTGTACTGGTCAGGTGTTAGAGGTGTGTAGAGGTGTGTACGTACAGGTGAGGTCAGGGGGACTGTACTGGTCAGGTGTGTAGAGGTGTGTAGAGGTGTGTAGAGGTGTGTAGAGGTGTGTACGTACAGGTGAGGTCAGGGGGACTGTACTGGTCAGGTGTGTAGAGATGTGTAGAGGTGTGTAGAGGTGTGTAGAGGTGTGTACGTACAGGTGAGGTCAGGGGGACTGTACTGGTCAGGTGTTAGAGGTGTGTAGAGGTGTGTAGAGGTGTGTAGAGGTGTGTACGTACAGGTGAGGTCAGGGGGACTGTACTAGTCAGGTGTGTAGAGGTGTGTAGAGGTGTGTACGTACAGGTGAGGTCAGGGGGACTGTACTGGTCAGGTGTTAGAGGTGTGTAGAGGTGTGTACGTACAGGTGAGGTCAGGGGGACTGTACTGGTCAGGTGTGTAGAGGTGTGTAGAGGTGTGTAGAGGTGTGTAGAGGTGTGTACGTACAGGTGAGGTCAGGGGGACTGTACTGGTCAGGTGTGTAGAGGTGTGAAGGTTTGGCTACTCTCAGGTAGACCACCTCGGCTGTGTTCTTCAGAGCTGATACTGCGTCTTCATGCATCACATCTTCTAAACACACCTGGTTCACCTGGTGACAGAGACATGACATAGAGACATAGTCAGACATGACATAGATACTGTACATGACATAGATACATGACATAGATACATGACATAGATACTGTACATGACATAGATGCATGACATAGATACATGACATACAGTGCTTTCGGAAAGTATTCAGACCCCTTGACTTTTTCCACATTTTGTTACGTTCTAAAATGGATTTCTCGTCATCAATCTACACACAATACCCCATAATGACAAAGCAAAAAACTTTTATTTTTTATTTTGCAAATGCATATAAAAAAACTGCAATATCACATTTACATAAGTATTCAGACCCTTTACTCAGTACTTTGTTGAAGCACCTTTGGCAGCGATTACAGCTTCTAGTCTTCTTGGGTATGATGCTACAAGCTTGGAACACCTGTATTTGGGGAGTTTCTCCAATTAATTTCTGCAGATCCTCTCAAGCTCTGACAGGTTGGATGGGGAGCGTCGCTGAACAGCTATTTTCAGGTCTCTCCGGACATTTTTGATCAGGTTCAAATCCGGGCTCTGGCTGGGCCACTCAAGGACATTCAAAGACTTGTCCCGAAGCCACTCCAGCGTTTCCTTGGCTGTGTACTTAAAACCTGTTTGGGCTGCAAGCCCGACACCGGTACAATTATGACAACATCCAGCTCAAGTGCAGGGCGCGAAATTCAAAAGCTAGTTTTTAAAAATATTTAACTTTCACACATTAACAAGTCCAAGACACCAGATGAAAGATAAACTTCTTGTGAATCAAACCAACATGTCCGATTTTTAAAATGTTTTACAGGGAAGACAAAATATGTAAATCTATTAGCTAACCACGTTAGCAAATGACACCACTTTTCTAACTCCATCAGTTTCTTACTCCATCAGGTGCTATCACAAATTCGACCAAATAAAGATATAAATAGCCACTAACCAAGAAACAAATTCATCAGATGACAGTCTGATAACATATTAAAAATTTGCATATTTCAGGTATAAATCATATTTTACATTTCAGCTACAATCAGAAAGTGCACGGAAATCAGCCATAATATTTACAGACACCAACGTCAAATAGCTAATTACTCATCATAAAACATTTCCGAAAAATATATAGTTTGCAGCAATTGAAAGATAGGCAACTTGTGATTCCCAACAATATTTCCGATTTATTAAATGTTTTACAGCGCAAACAAAATGTATCGCTATATTAGCGTAGCTACAATAGACAGAAATAATTGGGCGCCCACGGCCAGTTCACATGCACGACAGATATATGAAATAACATCATAAAATGGGTCTTACTTTTGCTGATCTTTCATCAGAATGTTGAAGAACGTGTCCTCTGTCCAGATGAGTCGTTGTTTCGATTCAGAATGGCAAATGTCCCTCTTCAAATAGCATTGGCACTAGCCGATGGCATAAATTTCTCCAACGTAAACACAGTCAGTGGACGGAACACGGCAAAACTCCCGAATAAAGTTTCAATAATCTGATTAAACTATATTGAAAAAACATACATTACGATGATATGGTCACATATATCAAAAAAAATTCGAGCCGGAGATGTTAGCCGTTCGTTACCAAGGCAAAACAGAAATCAATCCCACTTCCTTCAGAGTACCGGAAGTGGACCGTCACGTCAAAGAAATAGGTTTTTTTCCACCACAGACCAAGAGGAGCAAAAAAAATTCTTCTCTGACATCCTCTTTACACCAATAGGAAGGCGTATAGAGTGTCAGCAGACTCCTAAGTGTTAAGACCATGTATAGGCATCAGATTGAAAAGAGCATCGATTTCTGACATTTCACTTCCTGGTCAGGAAAAGTGCTGCAGAAGGACTTCTGTTTCACTCAGAGAAATAATTCCAACTGTTTTAGAAACTAGAAAGTGTTTTCTATCCAAAAAGAATAATAATATTCATATTGTACGAGCAAGATTTGAGTAGGAGGCCGTTTGAAATGGGCACGATTTCACTGGCTACTCAACACTTTGCCTTGCAGCCATAAGAAGTTAAGGTCGTTGTCCTGTTGGAAGGTTGTCCTGGAGACGGTTTTCAGCAAGGATCACGCTGTACTTTGCTCCGTTCATCTTTCCCTCGATCCTGACTAGTCTCCCTGTACCTGCCGCTGAAAAACATCCCCACAGCATGATGCTGCCACCACCATGCTTCACCATAAGGATGGTGCCAGGTTCCCTCCAGACGTGACGCTTGGCATTCAGGCCAAGGAGTTCAACTTGGTTTCATCAGACCAGAGAATAATCTTGTTTGTAATGGTCTGAGAGTCTTTAGTTGCCTTTTGGCAAACTCCAAGCGGATTGTCATGTGTCTATTACTGAGTGTCTTCTGTCTGGCCACTCTACCATAGGCAAATTAAAGGCAAATTAATTTAATTGAAACTTTTAAATGAGAAGTAGTGTAGGTAATATGAAGTGGAAAAAGTAACCTGCTGAAAATGAGTCTATAACCGGCTGATTGATGGTGCTGCAGAGATGGTTGTCCTTCTGGAAGGTTCTTCCTTCTCCACAGAGGAACTCTGGAGCTCTGTCAGAGTAACCATCGGGTTTTTGTTTACCTCCCTGACCAAGGCCCTTCTGCCCCGATTTCTCAGTTTAGCCGGGCGGCGAGCACTAGGAAGAGTCTTGGTGGTTCTAAACTTCTTCCATTTAAGAATGATGGAGGCCACTGTGTTCTTGGGGACCTTCATTGCAGGAGAAATTGATTGGTCCCATTCCTCAGATCATTGACTCTAAACAATCCTGTCTCGCAGCACTGAGAACAATACCGTCGACCTCATTGCTTGGTTTTTGCTCTGACTGTCAACTTCGGGACCTTATGTAGACAGGTGTGTGCCTGTGTCCAATAAAATGAATTTACCACAGGTGGAATCCAATCAAGTTGTAGAAATTTCTCAAGGATGATCAATGGAAACAGGATGCTCAATTTCCGTAGGGGGAACCTGGAATGGAACATTTCGAAGATACTCAAGGCCCTGGGGGCTGTAGGGGGAACCTGGAATAGAGTATTTAGAAGATACTCAAGGCCCTGGGGGCTGTAGGGGAAACCTGGAATGGATAATTTAGAAGATACTCAAGGCCCTGGGGGCTGTAGGAGGAACCTGGAATGGATCATTTAGAAGATACTCAAGGCCCTGGGGGCTGTAGGGGAAACCTGGAATGGATAATTTAGAAGATACTCAAGGCCCTGGGGGCTGTAGGGGAAACCTGGAATGGAGTATTTAGAAGATACTCAAGGCCCTGGGGGCTGTAGGGGGAACCTGGAATGGATCATTTAGAAGATACTCAAGGCCCTGGGGGCTGTAGGGGAAACCTGGAATGGAGTATTTAGAAGATACTCAAGGCCCTGGGGGCTGTAGGGGAAACCTGGAATGGATCATTTAGAAGATACTCAAGGCCCTGGGGGCTGTAGGGGGAACCTGGAATGGAGCATTTAGAAGATAATCAAGGCCCTGTGGGCCGTAGGGGGAACCTGGAATGGAACATTTAGAAGATACTCAAGGCCCTGGGGGCCGTAGGGGGAACCTGGAATGGATCATTTAGAAGATACTCAAGGCCCTGGGGGCTATAGGGGGAACCTGGAATGGATCATTTAGAAGAGACTCAAGTCCCTGGGGGCTGTAGGGGGAACCTGGAATGGATCATTTAGAAGATACTCAAGGCCCTGGGGGCTTTAGGGTAAACCTGGAATGGATCATTTAGAAGATACTCAAGGCCCTGGGGGCCGTAGGGGGAACCTGGAATGGATCATTTAGAAGATACTCAAGGCCCTGGGGGCTGTAGGGGGAACCTGGAATGGATCATTTAGAAGATACTCAAGGCCCTGGGGGCTGTAGGGGGAACCTGGAATGGATCATTTAGAAGATACTCAAGGCCCTGGGGGCTGTAGGGGGAACCTGGAATGGAACATTTAGAAGATACTCAAGGCCCTGGGGGCCGTAGGGGGAACCTGGAATGGATCATTTAGAAGATACTCAAGGCCCTGGGGGCTGTAGGGGAAACCTGGAATGGAGCATTTAGAAGATACTCAAGGCCCTGGGGGCTGTAGGGGGAACCTGGAATGGAGTATTTAGAAGATACTCAAGGCCCTGGGGGCTGTAGGGGAAACCTGGAATGGAGTATTTAGAAGATACTCAAGGCCCTGGGGGCTTTAGGGGAAACCTGGAATGGAGCATTTAGAAGATACTCAAGGCCCTGGGGGCTGTAGGGGAAACCTGGAATGGAGTATTTAGAAGATACTCAAGGCCCTGGGGGCTGTAGGGGGAACCTGGAATGGAGCATTTAGAAGATACCCAAGGCTCTGGGGGCTGTTGGGGGAACCTGGAATGGAGCATTTAGAAGATACTCAAGGCCCTGGGGGCTGTAGGGGGAACCTGGAATGGAGCATTTAGAAGATACTCAAGGCCCTGGGGGCTGTAGGGGAAACCTGTAATGGATCATTTAGAAGATACTCAAGGCCCTTGGGGCTGTAAGGGAAACCTGGAATGGATCATTTAGAAGAGACTCAAGGACCTGGGGGCTGTAGGGGGAGCCTGGAATGGATCATTTAGAAGATACTCAAGGACCTGGGGGCTGTAGGGGAAACCTGGAATGGAGTATTTAGAAGATACTCAAGGCCCTGGGGGCTGTAGGGGAAACCTGGAATGGAGTATTTAGAAGATACTCAAGGCCCTGGGGGCTGTAGGGGAAACCTGGAATGGAGTATTTAGAAGATACTCAAGGACCTGGGGGCTGTAGGGGAAACCTGGAAGGGAGTATTTAGAAGATACTCAAGGCCCTGGGGGCTGTAGGGGGAACCTGGAAGGGAGTATTTAGAAGATACTCTATCCCCGGGGGGCTGTAGGGGGAACCTGGAATGGAGTATTTAGAAGATACTCAAGGCCCTGGGGGCTGTAGGGGGAACTTGGAATGGAGTATTTAGAAGATACTCAAGGCCATGGGGACCGTAGGGGAAACCTGGAATGGAGTATTTAGAAGATACTCAAGGCCCTGGGGGCTGTAGGGGAAACCTGGAATGGAGTATTTAGAAGATACTCAAGGCCATGGGGGCCGTAGGGGAAACCTGGAATGGAGCATTTCGAAGATACTCAAGGCCCTGGGGGCTGTAGGGGGAACCTGGAATGGAACATTTAGAAGATACTCAAGGCCCTGGGGGCTGTAGGGGAAACCTGGAATGGATCATTTAGAAGATACTCAAGGCCCTGGGGGCTGTAGGGGAAACCTGTAATGGATCATTTAGAAGATACTCAAGGCCCTGGGGGCTGTAGGGGAAACCTGGAATGGATCATTTAGAAGATACTCAAGGCCCTGGGGGCTGTAGGGGGAACCTGGAATGGAGCATTTAGAAGATAATCAAGGCCCTGTGGGCCGTAGGGAAACCTGGAATGGAACATTTAGAAGATACTCAAGGCCCTGGGGCCTGTAGGGGAAACCTGGAATGGAGCATTTAGAAGATACTCAAGGCCCTGGGGGCTGTAGGGGAAACCTGGAATGGAGTATTTAGAAGATACTCAAGGCCCTGGGGGCTGTAGGGGAAACCTGGAATGGATCATTTAGAAGATACTCAAGGCCCTGGGGGCTGTAGGGGAAACCTGGAATGGATCATTTAGAAGATACTCAAGGCCCTTGGGGCTGTAAGGGAAACCTGGAATGGATCATTTAGAAGAGACTCAAGTCCCTGGGGGCTGTAGGGGGAACCTGGAATGGATCATTTAGAAGATACTCAAGGCCCTGGGGGCTTTAGTGTAAACCTGGAATGGATCATTTAGAAGATACTCAAGGCCCTGGGGGCTGTAGGGGGAACCTGGAATGGAGTATTTAGAAGATACTCAAGGCCCTGGGGGCGGTAGGGGGAACCTGGAATGGATCATTTAGAAGATACTCAAGGCCCTGGGGGCGGTAGGGGGAACCTGGAATGGATCATTTAGAAGATACTCAAGGCCCTGGGGGCTGTAGGGGGAAACCTGGAATGGATCATTTAGAAGATACTCAAGGCCCTGGGGGCTGTAGGGGGAACCTGGAATGGAGTATTTAGAAGATACTCAAGGCCCTGGGGGCTGTAGGGGAAACCTGGAATGGAGTATTTAGAAGATATTCAAGGCCCTGGGGGCTGTAGGGGAAACCTGGAATGGATCATTTAGAAGATACTCAAGGCCCTGGGGGCTGTAGGGGAAACCTGGAATGGAGCATTTAGAAGATACTCAAGGCCCTGGGGGCTGTAGGGGAAACCTGGAATGGAGTATTTAGAAGATACTCAAGGCCCTGGGGGCTGTAGGGGGAACCTGGAATGGAGCATTTAGAAGATACTCAAGGCCCTGGGGGCTGTAGGGGAAACCTGGAAGGGAGTATTTAGAAGATACTCAAGGCCCTGGGGGCTGTAGGGGGAACCTGGAAGGGAGTATTTAGAAGATACTCTATGCCCGGGGGGCTGTAGGGGGAACCTGGAATGGAGTATTTAGAAGATACTCAAGGCCCTGGGGGCTGTAGGGGGAACTTGGAATGGAGTATTTAGAAGATACTCAAGGCCATGGGGGCCGTAGGGGAAACCTGGAATGGAGTATTTAGAAGATACTCAAGGCCCTGGGGGCTGTAGGGGAAACCTGGAATGGAGTATTTAGAAGATACTCAAGGCCATGGGGGCCGTAGGGGAAACCTGGAATGGAGCATTTCGAAGATACTCAAGGCCCTGGGGGCTGTAGGGGGAACCTGGAATGGAGCATTTAGAAGATACTCAAGGCCCTGGGGGCCGTAGGGGGAACCTGGAATGGAACATTTAGAAGATACTCAAGGCCCTGGGGGCTGTAGGGGAAACCTGGAATGGATCATTTAGAAGATACTCAAGGCCCTGGGGGCTGTAGGGGAAACCTGTAATGGATCATTTAGAAGATACTCAAGGCCCTGGGGGCTGTAGGGGAAACCTGGAATGGATCATTTAGAAGATACTCAAGGCCCTGGGGGCTGTAGGGGGAACCTGGAATGGAGCATTTAGAAGATAATCAAGGCCCTGTGGGCCGTAGGGGGAACCTGGAATGGAACATTTAGAAGATACTCAAGGCCCTGGGGGCTGTAGGGGAAACCTGGAATGGAGCATTTAGAAGATACTCAAGGCCCTGGGGACTGTAGGGGGAACCTGGAATGGAGTATTTAGAAGATACTCAAGGTCCTGGGGGCTGTAAGGGAAACCTGGAATGGATCATTTAGAAGATACTCAAGGCCCTTGGGGCTGTAAGGGAAACCTGGAATGGATCATTTAGAAGAGACTCAAGTCCCTGGGGGCTGTAGGGGAAACCTGGAATGGATCATTTAGAAGATACTCAAGGCCCTGGGGGCGGTAGGGGGAACCTGGAATGGATCATTTAGAAGATACTCAAGGCCCTGGGGGCTTTAGGGTAAACCTGGAATGGATCATTTAGAAGATACTCAAGGCCCTGGGGGCTGTAGGGGAAACCTGGAATGGATCATTTAGAAGATACTCAAGGCCCTGGGGGCGGTAGGGGGAACCTGGAATGGATCATTTAGAAGAGACTCAAGTCCCTGGGGGCTGTAGGGGGAACCTGGAATGGATCATTTAGAAGATACTCAAGGCCCTGGGGGCTTTAGTGTAAACCTGGAATGGATCATTTAGAAGATACTCAAGGCCCTGGGGGCTGTAGGGGGAACCTGGAATGGAGTATTTAGAAGATACTCAAGGCCCTGGGGGCGGTAGGGGGAACCTGGAATGGATCATTTAGAAGATACTCAAGGCCCTGGGGGCGGTAGGGGGAACCTGGAATGGATCATTTAGAAGATACTCAAGTCCCTGGGGGCTGTAGGGGGAAACCTGGAATGGATCATTTAGAAGATACTCAAGGCCCTGGGGGCTGTAGGGGGAACCTGGAATGGAGTATTTAGAAGATACTCAAGGCCCTGGGGGCTGTAGGGGAAACCTGGAATGGAGTATTTAGAAGATATTCAAGGCCCTGGGGGCTGTAGGGGAAACCTGGAATGGATCATTTAGAAGATACTCAAGGCCCTGGGGGCTGTAGGGGAAACCTGGAATGGAGCATTTAGAAGATACTCAAGGCCCTGGGGGCTGTAGGGGAAACCTGGAATGGAGTATTTAGAAGATACTCAAGGCCCTGGGGGCTGTAGGGGGAACCTGGAATGGAGCATTTAGAAGATACTCAAGGCCCTGGGGGCTGTAGGGGAAACCTGGAAGGGAGTATTTAGAAGATACTCAAGGCCCTGGGGGCTGTAGGGGGAACCTGGAAGGGAGTATTTAGAAGATACTCTATGCCCGGGGGGCTGTAGGGGGAACCTGGAATGGAGTATTTAGAAGATACTCAAGGCCCTGGGGGCTGTAGGGGGAACTTGGAATGGAGTATTTAGAAGATACTCAAGGCCATGGGGGCCGTAGGGGAAACCTGGAATGGAGTATTTAGAAGATACTCAAGGCCCTGGGGGCTGTAGGGGAAACCTGGAATGGAGTATTTAGAAGATACTCAAGGCCATGGGGGCCGTAGGGGAAACCTGGAATGGAGCATTTCGAAGATACTCAAGGCCCTGGGGGCTGTAGGGGGAACCTGGAATGGAGCATTTAGAAGATACTCAAGGCCCTGGGGGCCGTAGGGGGAACCTGGAATGGAACATTTAGAAGATACTCAAGGCCCTGGGGGCTGTAGGGGAAACCTGGAATGGATCATTTAGAAGATACTCAAGGCCCTGGGGGCTGTAGGGGAAACCTGTAATGGATCATTTAGAAGATACTCAAGGCCCTGGGGGCTGTAGGGGAAACCTGGAATGGATCATTTAGAAGATACTCAAGGCCCTGGGGGCTGTAGGGGGAACCTGGAATGGAGCATTTAGAAGATAATCAAGGCCCTGTGGGCCGTAGGGGGAACCTGGAATGGAACATTTAGAAGATACTCAAGGCCCTGGGGGCTGTAGGGGAAACCTGGAATGGAGCATTTAGAAGATACTCAAGGCCCTGGGGACTGTAGGGGGAACCTGGAATGGAGTATTTAGAAGATACTCAAGGTCCTGGGGGCTGTAAGGGAAACCTGGAATGGATCATTTAGAAGATACTCAAGGCCCTTGGGGCTGTAAGGGAAACCTGGAATGGATCATTTAGAAGAGACTCAAGTCCCTGGGGGCTGTAGGGGAAACCTGGAATGGATCATTTAGAAGATACTCAAGGCCCTGGGGGCGGTAGGGGGAACCTGGAATGGATCATTTAGAAGATACTCAAGGCCCTGGGGGCTTTAGGGTAAACCTGGAATGGATCATTTAGAAGATACTCAAGGCCCTGGGGGCTGTAGGGGAAACCTGGAATGGATCATTTAGAAGATACTCAAGGCCCTGGGGGCGGTAGGGGGAACCTGGAATGGATCATTTAGAAGAGACTCAAGTCCCTGGGGGCTGTAGGGGGAACCTGGAATGGATCATTTAGAAGATACTCAAGGCCCTGGGGGCTTTAGGGTAAACCTGGAATGGATCATTTAGAAGATACTCAAGGCCCTGGGGGCTGTAGGGGGAACCTGGAATGGATCATTTAGAAGATACTCAAGGCCCTGGGGGCTGTAGGGGAAACCTGGAATGGAGCATTTAGAAGATACTCAAGGCCCTGGGGGCCGTAGGGGGAACCTGGAATGGAGTATTTAGAAGATACTCAAGGCCCTGGGGGCTGTAGGGGGAACCTGGAATGGAGTATTTAGAAGATACTCAAGGCCCTGGGGGCTGTAGGGGGAACTTGGAATGGAGTATTTAGAAGATACTCAAGGCCATGGGGGCCGTAGGGGAAACCTGGAATGGAGTATTTAGAAGATACTCAAGGCCCTGGGGGCTGTAGGGGAAACCTGGAATGGAGTATTTAGAAGATACTCAAGGCCATGGGGGCCGTAGGGGAAACCTGGAATGGAGCATTTCGAAGATACTCAAGGCCCTGGGGGCTGTAGGGGAAACCTGGAATGGAGTATTTAGAAGATACTCAAGGCCATGGGGGCCGTAGGGGAAACCTGGAATGGAGCATTTCGAAGATACTCAAGGCCCTGGGGGCTGTAGGGGGAACCTGGAATGGAACATTTAGAAGATACTCAAGGCCCTGGGGGCTGTAGGGGGAACCTGGAATGGATCATTTAGAAGATACTCAAGGCCCTGGGGGCTGTAGGGGAAACCTGTAATGGATCATTTAGAAGATACTCAAGGCCCTGGGGGCTGTAGGGGGAACCTGGAATGGAGTATTTAGAAGATACTCAAGGCCCTGGGGGCTGTAGGGGAAACCTGGAATGGAGCATTTAGAAGATACTCAAGGCCCTGGGGACTGTAGGGGGAACCTGGAATGGAGTATTTAGAAGATACTCAAGGTCCTGGGGGCTGTAGGGGGAACCTGGAATGGAGTATTTAGAAGATACTCAAGGCCCTGGGGGCTGTAGGGGAAACCTGGAATGGAGCATTTAGAAGATACTCAAGGCCCTGGGGGCTGTAGGGGAAACCTGGGATGGATCATTTAGAAGATACTCAAGGCCCTGGGGGCTGTAGGGGAAACCTGGAATGGAGCATTTAGAAGATACTCAAGGCCCTGGGGGCTGTAGGGGAAACCTGTAATGGATCATTTAGAAGATACTCAAGGCCCTTGGGGCTGTAAGGGAAACCTGGAATGGATCATTTAGAAGAGACTCAAGGCCCTGGGGGCTGTAGGGGAAACCTGTAATGGATCATTTAGAAGATACTCAAGGCCCTGGGGGCTGTAGGGGAAACCTGGAATGGATCATTTAGAAGATACTCAAGGCCCTGGGGGCTGTAGGGGGGACCTGGAATGGAGCATTTAGAAGATAATCAAGGCCCTGTGGGCCGTAGGGGGAACCTGGAATGGAACATTTAGAAGATACTCAAGGCCCTGGGGGCGGTAGGGGAAACCTGGAATGGAGCATTTAGAAGATACTCAAGGCCCTGGGGGCTGTAGGGGAAACCTGGAATGGATCATTTAGAAGATACTCAAGGCCCTGGGGGCTGTAGGGGAAACCTGGAATGGATCATTTAGAAGATACTCAAGGCCCTGGGGGCTGTAGGGGGAACCTGGAATGGATCATTTAGAAGATACTCAAGGCCCTGGGGGCTGTAGGGGGAACCTGGAATGGATCATTTAGAAGATACTCAAGGCCCTGGGGGCCGTAGGGGGAACTTGGAATGGATCATTTAGAAGATACTCAAGGCCCTGGGGGCCGTAGGGGGAACCTGGAATGGATCATTTAGAAGATACTCAAGGTCCTGGGGGCTGTAGGGGAAACCTGGAATGGAGTATTTAGAAGATACTCAAGGCCCTGGGGGCTGTAGGTGGAACCTGGAATGGAACATTTAGAAGATACTCAAGGCCCTGGGGGCTGTAGGGGAAACCTGGAATGGAGTATTTAGAAGATACTCAAAGCCCTGGGGGCTGTAGGGGAAACCTGGAATGGAGTATTTAGAAGATACTCAAGGCCCTGGGGGCTGTAGGGGAAACCTGGAATGGAGTATTTAGAAGATACTCAAGGCCCTGGGGGCTGTAGGGGGGACCTGGAATGGAACATTTAGAAGATACTCAAAGCCCTGGGGGCTGTAGGGGAAACCTGGAATGGAGTATTTAGAAGATACTCAAGGCCCTGGGGGCTGTAGGGGAAACCTGGAATGGAGTATTTAGAAGATACTCAAGGCCCTGGGGGCTGTAGGTGGAACCTGGAATGGAACATTTAGAAGATACTCAAGGCCCTGGGGGCTGTAGGGGGGACCTGGAATGGATCATTTAGAAGATACTCAAGGCCCTGGGGGCTGTAGGGGAAACCTGGAATGGATCATTTAGAAGATACTCAAGGCCCTGGGGGCTTTAGGGTAAACCTGGAATGGAGTATTTAGAAGATACTCAAGGCCCTGGGGGCTGTAGGGGGAACCTGGAATGGAGTATTTAGAAGATACTCAAGGCCCTGGGGGCTGTAGGGGAAACCTGGAATGGATCATTTAGAAGATACTGAAGGCCCTGGGGGCTGTAGGGGGAACCTGGAATGGATCATTTAGAAGATACTCAAGGCCCTGGGGGCTGTAGGGGGAACCTGGAATGGATCATTTAGAAGATACTCAAGGCCCTGGGGGCTGTAGGGGGAACCTGGAATGGAGTATTTAGAAGATACTCAAGGCCCTGGGGGCTGTAGGGGAAACCTGGAATGGAGTATTTAGAAGATACTCAAGGCCCTGGGGGCTGTAGGGGAAACCTGGAATGGAGTATTTAGAAGATACTCAAGGCCCTGGGGGCTGTAGGGGAAACCTGGAATGGAGTATTTAGAAGATACTCAAGGCCCTGGGGGCTGTGGGGGGGAACCTGGAATGGATCATTTAGAAGATACTCAAGGCCCTGGGGGCTGTAGGGGGAACCTGGAATGGAGTATTTAGAAGATACTCAAGGCCCTGGGGGCTGTAGGGGAAACCTGGAATGGAGTATTTAGAAGATACTCAAGGCCCTGGGGGCTGTAGGGGAAACCTGGGATGGAGTATTTAGAAGATACTCAAGGCCCTGGGGGCTGTAGGGGAAACCTGGGATGGAGTATTTAGAAGATACTCAAGGCCCTGGGGGCTGTAGGGGGAACCTGGAATGGAGTATTTAGAAGATACTCAAGGCCCTGGGGGCTGTAGGGGGAACCTGGGATGGAGTATTTAGAAGATACTCAAGGCCCTGGGGGCTGTAGGGGGGACCTGGAATGGAACATTTAGAAGATACTCAAAGCCCTGGGGGCTGTAGGGGAAACCTGGAATGGAGTATTTAGAAGATACTCAAGGCCCTGTGGGCTGTAGGGGAAACCTGGAATGGAGTATTTAGAAGATACTCAAGGCCCTGGGGGCTGTAGGGGGAACCTGGAATGGAGTATTTAGAAGATACTCAAGGCCCTGGGGGCTGTAGGGGAAACCTGGGATGGATCATTTAGAAGATACTGAAGGCCCTGGGGGCTGTAGGGGGAACCTGGAATGGAGTATTTAGAAGATACTTAAAGGGAAGTGAGTGAAATTAAAAACGAAGTGGTTGTGATGTCATTCAGCACAGATTAAAAACAGGCTACATGATTGAGGAAAGTAAGTTATTTAATTTTATATGCTACAAAGACAAAAGCAATATCTTACCAGGATGATTAAATTAAAAATAATGGTTTTGCACAAAACAACCACAATAAAATAAAAGGACTACATTAGTTTAATGTTTAAATCAAATAATACTGAACTAATATAGAGACCAACATGGGAAAATGAAGTAAATAATTATAATAATTGAATTCTCCTCTCCTGTATGTTTTCTATCTCTGTAACATGTAACGGTATAACATTATACTGAACCTGTAACAATAATGCCTGAACCTCAACACCTATCAGTTGATCTGTATAGACATGAAAAGTGAAGGCATTTACAATGTATCAACCATAATGCTATACAGTATCTGACCAGTATATGACTGATGTTAAAGCTGCTGAATGAATAATACAACACACATTATATTAAAACACATTCCAATCAGAATAATACATGTATCAGTTAATAGATCACATTTGATCAAATGCCACTATTGTTCCAGCAGGTGGAGCTACAATGTAACAACATACAGCATTGTGACTCACAGTTCTATATTAGAATGCCATGAGTTCCATTCTGATGGTTGTTATGGTGATCAGGTGATCTCAGCCTCACTCTTCTTCAACATGATCACCTGTTCAACACAGAAGTAGTTCATCAGTGTGGCCATGTATTTACTTATCCAATACAGAACCACTTAGAAATGGAAATCATATCAGATGATTTACTAGTCAATACTGTGCTATTTAGAATCCTATCAAATTACTTCCAATGGGGCTCCTGCTTATGTCCAGTTCTCCCATATCAATACCAAGGCTATTTACTCCTTATCAATACCTGGGCTACTTGTTTATTTTATTTTTTATTTCACCTTTATTTAACCAGGTAGGCCAGTTGAGAACAAGTTCTCATTTACAACTGCGACATAGCCAAGATAAAGCAAAGCAGTGCGACACAAACAACACAGAGTTACACATGGGATAAACAAACGTACAGTCAATAACACAATAGAAAAGTCTATATACACTGTGTGCAAATGTAGTAAGATACGGGGGGTAAGGCAATAAATAGGCCATAGTGGCGAAATAATTACAATTTAGCAAATAAACACTGGAGGGATGTGTGGAAGATGAATGTGCAACTAGAGATACTGGGGTGCAAAGGAGAAAAAATAATCTATATGGGGATGAGGTAATTGGGTGGGCCGTGTACAGGTGCAATGATCGGTAAACTGCTTTGACAGCTGATGCTTAAAGTTAGAGAGGGAGATATGACTCCAGCTTCAGCGATTTTTGCAATTCGTTCCAGTCATTGGCAGCAGAGAACTGGAAGGAGAGGCGGCCAAAGGAAGAGTTGGCTTTGAGGGTGACCAGTGAGATATACCTGCTGGAGCGCATGCTACGGGTGGATGCTTCTATGGTGACCAGTGAGCTGAGATAAGGCGGGGCTTTACCTAGCAGAGACTTATAGATGACCTGGAGCCAGTGGGTTTGGCGACGAATATGAAGCGAGGGCCAGCCAACGAGAACATACAAGTTGCAGTGGTGGGTAGTATATGGGGCTTTGGTGACCAAACGGATGGCACTGTGATAGACTGCATCCAATTTGCTGAGTAGTGTTGGAGGCTATTTTATAGATGACATCACCGAAGTCGAGGATCGGTAGGATGGTCAGTTTTACGAGGGTATGTTGGGCAGCATGAGTGAAGGATGCTTAGTTGCGAAATAGGAAGCCAATTCTAGATTTAATTTTGGATTGGAGGAAGGAGAGTTTACAGTTTAACCAGACACCTAGGTATTTGTAGTTATCCACATATTCTAAGTCAGAGCCGTCCAGAGTAGTGATGCTGGGCGGGCAGCGATCGGTTGAATAGCATGCATTTAGTTTTACTTGTATTTCAGAGCAATTGGAGGCCACGGAAGGAGAGTTGTATGGCATTGAAGCTCGCCAGGGTCCAGATTGGCCGGCTGATTTGTAGGGGTTCCAGATTTTGCAGCTCTTTCAGAACATCAGCTATCTGGATTTGGGTGAAGGAGAAATGGTGGGGTCTTTGGTGGGTTGCTGTGGAGGGTGCCGGGCAGTTGACCGGGGTAGGGGTAGCCAGATGGAAAGCATGACCAGCCGTAGAGAAATGCTTATTGAAATTCTCAATTATCGTGGATTTATCGGTGGTAACAGTGTTTCCTAGCCTCAGTGCAGTGTGCAGCTGGGAGGAGGTGCTCTTATTCTCAATGGACTTTACAGTGTCCCAGAACTTTTTTGAGTTTGTGCTACAGGATGCACATTTCTGTTTGAAAAAGCTAGCCTTAGCTTTCCTAACTGAATGTGTATATTGGTTCCTAACTTCCCTGAAAAGTTGCATATCGCGGGGGCTATTCAATGCTAATGCAGAACGCCACAGGATGTTTTTGTGCTGGTCAAGGGCAGACAGGTCTGGAGAGAACCAAGGGCTAAATCTATTCCTGGTTCTACATTTTCTGCATGCTTATTTAACCTGTTTGGGCTGCAGGGGCAGTATTGAGTAGCCGGATAAAATGTGCCCATTTCAAACGGCCTCGTACTCAATTCTTGCTCGTACAATATGCATATTATTATTACTATTGGATAGAAAACACTCTCTAGTTTCTAAAACCGTTTGAATTATATCTGTGAGTAAAACAGAACTCATTTGGCACAAACTTCCTGACCAGGAAGTGGAAAATCTGAAATCGATGCTCTCTTCTAGGTCCTGCCTATAAATGGGCATGATACGTATTAGTATACATGCACGTCATACACCTTCCCCTGGATGTCAAGAGGCAGTGAGAGAAGAAATGGAATGTTTATCTTGGTCTGAGATGGAATACATCCTCTTGGAATGACGTGTCACCCATTTCCTGTTTTCAGGAAGGCGCAAGGAGGAACCGGGGATTGCCTTTTGAAAAGCTGTCGTTATAGGCGACTACTATCTCCGGCTTTGATTTTATTTGATACATGTGACAATATGATCGTAAAGTATGTTTTTTCAATATAGTTTTATTAGATTTTTGAAATTTATTCGGGACGTTAGGCGTGTTGCGTTGTGTGCCTTTGTTCAGAAAGGAGAGCTTCGCGCCACTTGGCTAGTGCGCTTGCTAATTCAAGAGGGAAAAAGGACGTTCTAAATCCAAACAACGATTGTTCTTGACAAAGGACACCTTGTTTAACATTCTGATGGAAGATCAGCAAAAGTAGGACCCATTTTATGATGCTATTTCATATATCTGTCGAACTGTGTACTATTAGTTTTGCGCTCAGGTTTTGGGCACTCGGTCGCCATAACGTAAGCCTTATGTCGTAATGAAGTTATTTTTAGAATTCTAATACGGCGATTGCATTAAGAACTAGTGTATCTATCATTTCCTATACAACATGTATTTTTTAGTTATGTTTATGAATAGCTATTTGGTCAGAATATGTGTGTCAGAAAAAGTGTCAGAAAAAAAATCCGGACATTGTGGGAAAAAGTAGCTACGTTAGCACAATGTATAACCACTGATTTCAGCTCTAAATATGAACATTTTCGAACAAAACATAAGTGTATATATAACCTGATGTTATAGGACTGTCATCTGATGAAGCATATCAAGGTTAGTCAAAAATTATATATCTTTTGCTGGTTTGTTACGATCGCTAACTTTTGCTGCTGGGAAATGGCTTGTGTTTCTGGCTATTGTGGTAAGCTAATATAACGCTATATTGTGTTTTCGCTGTAAAACACTTAATAAATCGGAAATATTGGCTGGAATCACAAGATGCCTGTCTTTCATTTGCTGTACACTATGTATTTTTCAGAAATGTTTTATGATGAGTATTTAGGTATTTGACGTTGGTGTCTGTAATTATTCTGTCTGCTTTCGGTGCAATTTCTGATTGTAGCTGCAATGTAAACTATGATTTATACCTGAAATATGCACATTTTTCGAACAAAACATAGATTTATTGAATAACATGTTATAAGACTGTCATCTGATTAAGTTGTTTCTTGGTTAGTTTGGTTGGTTCTTGGTTAGTTAGGTTGGCTTTGTGCATGCTACCTGTGCTGTGAAAAATGTCTGTCCTTTTTTGTATTTGGTGGTGAGCTAACATAAATATACGTGCTGTTTTCGCTGTAAAACATTTAAGAAATCGGACATGTTGGCTGGATTCACAAGATGTGTACCTTTCATTTGCTGTATTGGACTTGTTAACGTGTGAAAGTTAAATATTTCTAAAAAATATATTTTGAATTTCGCGCCCTGCACTTGATGTGGCTGTTGTCATATTGTGCCCGGCTTCGGGCTTGCAGCCAGAAGAAGTTTTAAGATGGTGAGGAAGACACTTTTAAAGAATAACCAGGCATCCTCGACTGACGGGATGAGCTCAATGTCATTCCAGGATACCCCGGCCAGGTCGATTAGAAAGGCCTGTTCGCTGAAGTGTTTTAGGGAGCGTTTGATAGTGATGAGGGGTGGTCGTTTGACCGCAGACCCATTACGGATGCAGGCAATGAGGCATTGATCGCTGAGATATTGGTTGAAAACAGCAGAGGTGTATTTGGAGGGCGGGTTAGTTAGAATGACATCTATGAGGGTGTGGGGTGGTACCTGGTAGGTTCATTGATAATTTGTGAGAGATTGAGGGCATTAAGCTTAGGTTGTAAAATGGCCGGGGTGTTAAGCATGTCTGTCACACCCTGGCCTTAGTTATCTTTGTTTTCATTATTATTTTAGTTAGGTCAGGGTGTGACATGGGGAATGTATGTGTTTTGGTTTGTCTAGGGGTTTGTAGGTTTAATGGGGAAATGTCTTGTCTAGGTGTTTGTATGTCGATGGCTGCCTAGATTGGTTCTCAATTAGAGACAGCTGTGGTTTATTGTCTCTAATTGGGAGCCATATTTAAGGCAGCCATGGGCATCATGTGTTTGTGGGTAAATGTCTATGTTGAACATTTGTTGCTTGTCTGTGCACTTACGTTATTTAGCTTCACAGTCGTTTGTTGTTTTGTTAGTTTGTGTATAGTGTTTGTTTTCGTGTTTTTTTTCTCTTTTCCACAATAAAGATGTATTTTGCGCCTTGGTCCAATCTCTCTCAAGAAGACGACCGTGACAATGTCCCAGTTTAGGTCACGAGCAGATAAAGAAGATAAATGGGCAATTCACATATGGGTTCGAGGGCACAGAGATTGTTTCTGGAAAGGTGAATTTTTAGAAAGTAGAAGTTCGAACTCCTCATCAACACTTGGGCTATTTACTCCTCATCAACACTTGGGCTATTTACTCCTTATCAATACCACGGCTATTTACTCCTCATCAATACCAGGGCTATTTACTCCTCATCAATACCAGGGCTATTTACTCCTCATCAATACCAGGGCTATATACTCCTTATCAATACCACGGCTATTTACTCCTCATCAATACCAGGGCTATTTACTCCTCATCAATACCAGGGCTATTTACTCCTTATCAATACCAGGGCTATTTACTCCTTATCAATACCAGGGCTATTTACTCCTTATCAATACCAGGGCTATTTACTCCTTATCAATACCAGGGCTATTTACTCCTTATCAATACCAGGGCTATTTACTCCTCATCAATACCCAGGATATTTACTCTTAAATGCATGTATTCATATCAGTATTTTGGTAGTTGACTCTAATCCATCCTACTTTCTACTTCTACTAAGAGGTAATATAATATAGTACACACTGTGTTCAGAATACCATATTGTGCCCCTGCAGCTGTTGTGATGTAAGGTAGAAACTCACCTAATTGGTCTTGGTGTGTCTTCCTGGGTACCCTGGTTTCACCTAAACAGACAGTTATCAACACTTTACAACATGGTTCAATCAGAGATACAGTTATCAACACTTTACAACATGGTTCAATCAGAGATACAGTTATCAACACTTTACAACATGGTTCAATCAGAGATACAGTTATCAACACTTTACAACATGGTTCAATCAGAGCTACAGTTATCAACACTTTACAACATGGTTCAATCAGAGATACAGTTATCAACACTTTACAACATGGTTCAATCAGAGATACAGTTATCAACACTTTACAACATGGTTCAATCAGAGATACAGTTATCAACACTTTAAACATGGTTCAATCAGAGATACAGTTATCAACACTTTACAACATGGTTCAATCAGAGATACAGTTCTCAACACTTTACAACATGGTTCAATCAGAGATACAGTTATCAACACTTTACAACATGGTTCAATCAGAGATACAGTTATCAACACTTTACAACATGGTTCAATCAGAGATACAGTTATCAACACTTTACAACATGGTTCAACCAGAGATACAGTTATCAACACTTTACAACATGGTTCAATCAGAGATACAGTTATCAACACTTTACAACATGGTTCAATCAGAGATACAGTTATCAACACTTTACAACATGGTTCAATCAGAGATACAGATATCAACACTTTACAACATGGTTCAATCAGAGCTACAGTTATCAACACTTTACAACATGGTTCAATCAGAGATACAGTTATCAACACTTTACAACATGGTTCAATCAGAGATACAGTTATCAACACTTTACAACATGGTTCAATCAGAGATACAGTTATCAACACTTTACAACATGGTTCAATCAGAGCTAGTTATCAACACTTTACAACATGGTTCAATCAGAGCTACAGTTATCAACACTTTACAACATGGTTCAATCAGAGATACAGTTATCAACACTTTACAACATGGTTCAATCAGAGATACAGTTATCAACACTTTACAACATGGTTCAATCAGAGCTACAGTTATCAACACTTTACAACATGGTTCAATCAGAGATACAGTTATCAACACTTTACAACACGGTTCAATCAGAGCTACAGTTATCAACACTTTACAACATGGTTCAATCAGAGCTACAGTTATCAACACTTTACAACATGGTTCAATCAGAGCTACAGTTATCAACACTTTACAACATGGTTCAATCAGAGATACAGTTATCAACACTTTACAACATGGTTCAATCAGAGCTAAAGTTATCAACACTTTATAACATGGTTCAATCAGAGCTACAGTTATCAACACTTTACAACATGGTTCAATCAGAGCTAAAGTTATCAACACTTTACAACATGGTTCAATCAGAGCTACAGTGATCAACACTTTACAACATGGTTCAATCAGAGATACAGTTATCAACACTTTACAACATGGTTCAATCAGAGATACAGTTATCAACACTTTAAACATGGTTCAATCAGAGCTACAGTTATCAACACTTTACAACATGGTTCAATCAGAGATACAGTTATCAACACTTTACAACACGGTTCAATCAGAGCTACAGTTATCAACACTTTACAACATGGTTCAATCAGAGCTACAGTTATCAACACTTTACAACATGGTTCAATCAGAGATACAGTTATCAACACTTTACAACATGTTTCAATCAGAGCTACAGTTATCAACACTTTACAACATGGTTCAATCAGAGATACAGTTATCAGCACTTTACAACATGGTTCAATCAGAGATACAGTTATCAACACTTTACAACATGGTTCAATCAGAGCTACAGTTATCAACACTTTACAACATGGTTCAATCAGAGATACAGTTATCAACACTTTACAACATGGTTCAATCAGAGATACAGTTATCAACACTTTACAACATGGTTCAATCAGAGATACAGTTATCAACACTTTACAACATGGTTCAATCAGAGATACAGTTATCAACACTTTACAACATGGTTCAATCAGAGATACAGTTATCAACACTTTACAACATGGTTCAATCAGAGATACAGTTATCAACACTTTACAACAGGGTTCAATCAGAGATACAGTTATCAACACTTTACAACATGGTTCAATCAGAGCTACAGTTATCAACACTTTACAACATGGTTCAATCAGAGCCAGTTATCAACACTTTACAACATGACTCAGTCAGAGCTACTGCAGTATTGTCAGTCATTGTGATATAATTCTGATTTATAACAGGTATTCTGTTGGAATGAGGTGATCCTGTATAAACTCAGGTTCTCACCTTGAGCCCTGCTCCTGCAGCATTTCACCAGCAGTATGATGGTCACCAGCAGGTAGGGAGACCCCACCAGTAGACTACACAACAGCCTGGGTAGAGACATGGACAACACTGGGACTGCTGGAGATGGAATGGGAGCTGGAACTGCAGCTGCAGAAAGAATGACACCTGTATTATGAGCACATTTACAGGTAGGGAGACCTAAAGAAAAAAACACTCAAGAAAATTGACACCCAGGCTTTCACAAACACACACACACACACATACATTCATTCATATATGTAAAACGTTCAGTATATTTGCATGTTAGTTACAGAAATGTTACTACCTCTTCAGTACATATTGAAGCAATAAGGCCCGAGGGGGTGTGTTATGTGGACAACATATCGGTACAGGATGGCAACAACAACTGCCCGAGTTACACCAGGAATGCACAATCCCTCCATCAGTGCTCAGACTGTCCGCAATAGGCTGAGAGAGGCTGGACTGAGGGCTTGTAGGACTGAGGGCTTGTAGGACTGAGGGCTTGTAGGACTGAGGGCTTGTAGGACTGAGGGCTTGTAGGACTGAGGGCTTGTAGGACTGAGGGCTTGTAGGACTGAGGGCTTGTAGGACTGAGGGCTTGTAGGACTGAGGGCTTGTAGGACTGAGGGCTTGTAGGACTGAGGGCTTGTAGGACTGAGGGCTTGTAGGACTGAGGGCTTGTAGGACTGAGGGCTTGTAGGACTGAGGGCTTGTAGGACTGAGGGCTTGTAGGACTGAGGGCTTGTAGGACTGAGGGCTTGTAGGACTGAGGGCTTGTAGGACTGAGGGCTTGTAGGACTGTTGTAAAGCAACAACGTCGCCGTCAACGTCGCACCGCTGTACCAGACAAAAAGTGTTTTCTGAGGAAGGTGACATTCCTGTCTTGCAGGAAATCACGCACAGAAGAGCAGTATGGCTGGTGGCATTGTCATGCTGGAGGGTCATGTCAGGATGAGCCTGCAGGAAGGGTACCACATGAGGGAGGAGGATGTTCTCCCTGTACCGCACAGCGTTGAGATTGACTTGTCAGTGAAGTCGCGGGTTTGTCTCACCAGAGGTGATGGTCGGATTCGCGTTTATCTTTGAAGCAATGAGCATTACACCGAGGCCTGTACTCTGGAGCGGGATCGATTTGGAGGTGGAGGGTCCGTCATGGTCTGGGGCGGTGTGTCACAGCATCATCGGACTGAGCTTGTTGTCATTGCAGGCAATCTCAACGCTGTGCGGTACAGGGACGACATCCTCCTCCCTCATGTGGTACCCTTCCTGCAGGCTCATCCTGACATGACCCTCCAGCATGACAATGCCACCAGCCATACTGCTCTTCTGTGCGTGATTTCCTGCAAGACAGGAATGTCAGTGTTCTGCCATGGCCAGTGAAGAGCCCGGATCTCAATCCCATTGAGCACGTATGGGACCTGTTGGATCGGAGGGTGAGGGCTAGGGCCATTCCCCCCAGAAATGTCAGGGAACTTGCAGGTGCCTTGGCGGAAGAGTGGGGTAACATCTCACAGCAAGAACTGGCAAATCTGGTGCAGTCCACGAGGAAGAGATGCACTGCAGTACTTAATGCAGCTGGTGGCCACACCAGATACTGACTGTTACTTTTGATTTTGACCCCTCCTTTGTTCCGGGACACATTATTCCATTTCTGTTAGTCACATGTCTGTGGAACTTGTTCAGTTTATGTCTCAGTTGTTGTATCTTATGTTCATACTAATATTTACACATGTTGCTGAAAATAAACGCAGTTGACAGTGAGAGGACGTTTCTATTTTTGCTGAGTTTGTTGATAGTGTTTGTGGACATACCATGTACTGTGATGTTGACAGCATTGCTGTGTTTTCCAGACCCAGACTCACACCAGTACACTCCACTGTCTGATGATATCAGTGACACGTTGCATGAAGACCCTTGTTGTTTTCCCCAGTCAGTGTTACACTCTGAAAGGATTCCTCTTTCTGTGTTCCTCACCACTCTCCATCCAGCAGAGTTCCCCTGAACCTCACAGCTCAGAGAGACAGACTCAAATTCAAAGAATTGAGATCTGTCAGGACTGACAATCAGAGAGGCTGGAAGAGAGAGATCTGAGAGAGAGAGGAGCGGGAGAGAGAGAGAGAGAAATTGAGTTCATCTGCAAAATTAGAATTATAGTTGGATAAATGCAGATAAACAGATTTTCTTCACAAGGAATTATACAGCATAATACCTTCCACATCAAAACCAAATCAAATTCCATAAAACGTTGATTTTGGACAAAATTATCAGAATGGATTATTACTAAGGACTATCAAGAAAAACCTTCTAACAAACCAAAACTTGCATAAGAAACACAGCGGAACCTGTAAATACCATCCAACACAAAACTGAGTGAGTAATGTTCAGTCTGAAGATACTTCTGAAGGATAAAAGTAAAATACAATAATCTCTAGGTAATTTTGTTATATAAAGCGTAGTAAATAAGTTTACTATGCTACCAAGCTGCTAGGACAAAACAGACCTGCCTGCAACTTCAATTAGCACTGAAGTGTGAAGTGAGAAAACTCTTGAGCTTAACAATGGAGAGTTTCAAAGCCTCTCAAATGTAGAGGCCTTTGAAGCCCCCATGGCTTATCCCTGTGCAGATGTCATCACAGTACAGTACCCCTTGGGTATTAAAAATAACACTGCACGGAATAAGTACAAAGGTAATGGTGCAGTGCATCCTCAAGCAGTTCCAGGACTTTTATGGGATCAAAGTGTATACACAGCAAAAAAAAGCTCTCTCTATGTGACGACTCCCCATCCTGAGTCGGATCACCCTACCCAGCACTGAACATACCCAGGTCCCACAACAGCTCCTCCATCATTGAGAGGGATACATTCACAGAGCAGGAGAGAGACATGGTGGAGCTCAGAGAGCTAGTCCACACAATCCAAACAGCAGACCCACAAAACAGACCAGCACAACAACACCATCCCCCAACAAGACCCAGGGGGGCAGAAGATGGAGATGGACGGCTGTCTGAGAGCTAGCTGCTCTAGTCTCTAGAGGTGAGAGAACAAGAGGAGAGAGAGAAACACATGGAACAGCTAACATCAGTGAAGGAGGAGAAGAACACACGGCCCAGCTAACAGAGGACCACACAGCCCAGCTAACAGAGGAACACACAGCCCAGCTAACAGAGGAACACACAGCTAACAGAGGACCACACAGCCCAGCTAACAGAGGAACACACAGCCCAGCTAACAGAGGAACACACAGCTAACAGAGGACCACACAGCCCAGCTAACAGAGGAACACACAGCCCAGCTAACAGAGGAACACACAGCTAACAGAGGACCACACAGCCCAGCTAACAGAGGAACACACAGCCCAGCTAACAGAGGAACACACAGCTAACAGAGGAACACACAGCCCAGCTAACAGAGGAACACACAGCCCAGCTAACAGAGGAACACACAGCTAACAGAGGACCACACAGCCCAGCTAACAGAGGAACACACAGCTAACAGAGGACCACACAGCCCAGCTAACAGAGGAACACACAGCCCAGCTAACAGAGGAACACACAGCTAACAGAGGAACACACACAGCCCAGCTAACAGAGGAACACACAGCCCAGCTAACAGAGGAACACACAGCTAACAGAGGACCACACAGCCCAGCTAACAGAGGAACACACAGCTAACAGAGGACCACACAGCCCAGCTAACAGAGGAACACACAGCCCAGCTAACAGAGGAACACACAGCTAACAGAGGAACACACAGCCCAGCTAACAGAGGAACACACAGCCCAGCTAACAGAGGAACACACAGCTAAAAGAGGACCACACAGCCCAGCTAACAGAGAAACACACAGCCCAGCTAACAGAGGAACACACAGCCCAGCTAACAGAGGAACACACAGCCCAGCTAACAGAGGAACACACAGCTAACAGAGGAACACACAGCCCAGCTAACAGAGGAACACACAGCCCAGCTAACAGAGGAACACACAGCCCAGCTAACAGAGGAACACACAGCTAACAGAGGACCACACAGCCCAGCTAACAGAGGAACACACAGCCCAGCTAACAGAGGAACACACAGCCCAGCTAACAGAGGAACACACAGCTAACAGAGGAACACACAGCCCAGCTAACAGAGGAACACACAGCTAACAGAGGACCACACAGCCCAGCTAACAGAGGAACACACAGCTAACAGAGGACCACACAGCCCAGCTAACAGAGGAACACACAGCCCAGCTAACAGAGGAACACACAGCTAACAGAGGAACACACAGCCCAGCTAACAGAGGAACACACAGCCCAGCTAACAGAGGAACACACAGCTAAAAGAGGACCACACAGCCCAGCTAACAGAGAAACACACAGCCCAGCTAACAGAGGAACACACAGCCCAGCTAACAGAGGAACACACAGCCCAGCTAACAGAGGAACACACAGCTAACAGAGGAACACAGAGCCCAGCTAACAGAGGAACACACAGCCCAGCTAACAGAGGAACACACAGCCCAGCTAACAGAGGAACACACAGCCCAGCTAACAGAGGAACACACAGCTAACAGAGGACCACAAAGCCCAGCTAACAGAGGAACACACAGCCCAGCTAACAGAGGAACACACAGCCCAGCTAACAGAGGAACACCCAGCTAACAGAGGAACACACAGCCCAGCTAACAGAGGAACACACAGCCCAGCTAACAGAGGAACACACAGCTAACAGAGGACCACACAGCCCAGCTAACAGAGGAACACACAGCTAACAGAGGAACACACAGCCCAGCTAACAGAGGAACACAGCCCAGCTAACAGAGGAACACACAGCCCAGCTAACAGAGGAACACAGCCCAGCTAACAGAGGAACACAGCCCAGCTAACAGAGGAACACACAGCCCAGCTAACAGAGGAACACACAGCCCAGCTAACAGAGGAACACACAGCCCAGCTAACAGAGGAACACACAGCCCAGCTAACAGAGGAACACACAGCTAACAGAGGCCCACACAGCCCAGCTAACAGAGGAACACACAGCCCAGCTAACAGAGGAACACACAGCCCAGCTAACAGAGGAACACACAGCCCAGCTAACAGAGGAACACACAGCTAACAGAGGAACACACAGGCCAGCTAACAGAGGAACACACAGCCCAGCTAACAGAGGAACACACAGCTAACAGAGGAACACACAGCCAAGCTAACAGAGGAACACACAGCCCAGCTAACAGAGGAACACACAGCCCAGCTAACAGAGGAACACACAGCCCAGCTAACAGAGGAACACACAGCTAACAGAGGAACACACAGCCCAGCTAACAGAGGAACACACAGCCCAGCTAACAGAGGAACACACAGCTAACAGAGGAACACACAGCTAACAGAGGACCACACAGCCCAGCTAACAGAGGACCACACAGCCCAGCTAACAGAGGAACACACAGCCCAGCTAACAGAGGAACACACAGCCCAGCTAACAGAGGAACACACAGCCCAGCTAACGGAGGACCACACCGCCCAGCTAACAGAGGAACACACAGCCCAGCTAACAGAGGAACACACAGCCCAGCTAACAGAGGAACACACAGCCCAGCTAACAGAGAAACACACAGCCCAGCTAACAGAGGAACACACAACCCAGCTAACAGAGGAACACACAGCCCAGCTAACAGAGGAACACACAGCCCAGCTAACAGAGAAACACACAGCCCAGCTAACAGAGGAACACACAGCCCAGCTAACAGAGGAACACACAGCTAACAGAGGAACACACAGCCCAGCTAACAGAGGAACACACAGCCCAGCTAACAGAGGAACACACAGCTAACAGAGGAACACACAGCCCAGCTAACAGAGGAACACACAGCCCAGCTAACAGAGGAACACACAGCTAACAGAGGAACACAGCCCAGCTAACAGAGGAACACACAGCTAACAGAGGAACACAGCCCAGCTAACAGAGGAACACACAGCCCAGCTAACAGAGGAACACACAACCCAGCTAACAGAGGAACACACAGCCCAGCTAACAGAGGAACACACAGCTAACAGAGGAACACAACCCAGCTAACAGAGGAACACACAGCTAACAGAGGAACACAGCCCAGCTAACAGAGGAACACACAGCTAACAGAGGACCACACAGCCCAGCTAACAGAGGAACACACAGCTAACAGAGGAACACACAGCTAACAGAGGAACACACAGCCCAGCTAACAGAGGAACACACAGCCCAGCTAACAGAGGAACACACAGCCCAGCTAACAGAGGAACACAAAGCCCAGCTAACAGAGGAACACACAGCCCAGCTAACAGAGGAACACACAGCCCAGCTAACAGAGGAACACACAGCTAACAGAGGAACACACAGCCCAGCTAACAGAGGAACACACAGCTAACAGAGGAACACACAGCCCAGCTAACAGAGGAACACACAGCCCAGCTAACAGAGGAACACACAGCCTAGCTAACAGAGGAACACACAGCCCAGCTAACAGAGGAACACACAGCCCAGCTAACAGAGGAACACACAGCCCAGCTAACAGAGGAACACACAGCCCAGCTAACAGAGGAACACACAGCTAACAGAGGAACACACAGCCCAGCTAACAGAGGAACACACAGCTTACAGAGGACCACACAGCCCAGCTAACAGAGGAACACACAGCCCAGCTAACAGAGGAACACACAGCTAACAGAGGAACACACAGCCCAGCTAACAGGGGAACACACAGCCCAGCTAACAGAGGAACACACAGCCCAGCTAACAGAGGAACACACAGCCCAGCTAACAGAGGAACACACAGCCCAGCTAACAGAGGAACACACAGCCCAGCTAACAGAGGAACACACAGCTAACAGAGGACCACAAAGCCCAGCTAACAGAGGACCACACAGCCCAGCTAACAGAGGAACACACAGCCTAGCTAACAGAGGACCACACAGCCCAGCTAACAGAGGAACACACAGCCCAGCTAACAGAGGAACACACAGCCCAGCTAACAGAGGAACAAACAGCTAACAGAGGAACACACAGCCCAGCTAACAGAGGAACACACAGCCCAGCTAACAGAGGAACACACAGCCCAGCTAACAGAGGAACACACAGCCCAGCTAACAGAGGAACACACAGCTAACAGAGGAACACACAGCCCAGCTAACAGAGGAACACACAGCCCAGCTAACAGAGGAACACACAGCCCAGCTAACAGAGGAACACACAGCCCAGCTAACAGAGGAACACACAGCTAACAGAGGACCACACAGCCCAGCTAACAGAGGAACACACAGCCCAGCTAACAGAGGAACACACAGCTAACAGAGGAGCACACAGCCCAGCTAACAGAGGAACACACAGCCCAGCTAACAGAGGAACACACAGCTAACAGAGGAACACACAGCCCAGCTAACAGAGGAACACACAGCCCAGCTAACAGAGGAACACACAGCTAACAGAGGCCCACACAGCCCAGCTAACAGAGGAACACACAGCCCAGCTAACAGAGGAACACACAGCCCAGCTAACAGAGGAACACACAGCTAACAGAGGAACACAGCCCAGCTAACAGAGGAACACACAGCTAACAGAGGAACACAGCCCAGCTAACAGAGGAACACACAGCCCAGCTAACAGAGGAACACACAACCCAGCTAACAGAGGAACACACAGCCCAGCTAACAGAGGAACACACAGCTAACAGAGGAACACAACCCAGCTAACAGAGGAACACACAGCTAACAGAGGAACACAGCCCAGCTAACAGAGGAACACACAGCTAACAGAGGACCACACAGCCCAGCTAACAGAGGAACACACAGCTAACAGAGGAACACACAGCTAACAGAGGAACACACAGCCCAGCTAACAGAGGAACACACAGCCCAGCTAACAGAGGAACACACAGCCCAGCTAACAGAGGAACACAAAGCCCAGCTAACAGAGGAACACACAGCCCAGCTAACAGAGGAACACAGCCCAGCTAACAGAGGAACACACAGCTAACAGAGGAACACACAGCCCAGCTAACAGAGGAACACACAGCTAACAGAGGAACACACAGCCCAGCTAACAGAGGAACACACAGCCCAGCTAACAGAGGAACACACAGCCTAGCTAACAGAGGAACACACAGCCCAGCTAACAGAGGAACACACAGCCCAGCTAACAGAGGAACACACAGCCCAGCTAACAGAGGAACACACAGCCCAGCTAACAGAGGAACACACAGCTAACAGAGGAACACACAGCCCAGCTAACAGAGGAACACACAGCTTACAGAGGACCACACAGCCCAGCTAACAGAGGAACACACAGCCCAGCTAACAGAGGAACACACAGCTAACAGAGGAACACACAGCCCAGCTAACAGGGGAACACACAGCCCAGCTAACAGAGGAACACACAGCCCAGCTAACAGAGGAACACACAGCCCAGCTAACAGAGGAACACACAGCCCAGCTAACAGAGGAACACACAGCCCAGCTAACAGAGGAACACACAGCTAACAGAGGACCACAAAGCCCAGCTAACAGAGGACCACACAGCCCAGCTAACAGAGGAACACACAGCCTAGCTAACAGAGGACCACACAGCCCAGCTAACAGAGGAACACACAGCCCAGCTAACAGAGGAACACACAGCCCAGCTAACAGAGGAACACACAGCTAACAGAGGAACACACAGCCCAGCTAACAGAGGAACACACAGCCCAGCTAACAGAGGAACACACAGCCCAGCTAACAGAGGAACACACAGCCCAGCTAACAGAGGAACACACAGCTAACAGAGGAACACACAGCCCAGCTAACAGAGGAACACACAGCCCAGCTAACAGAGGAACACACAGCCCAGCTAACAGAGGAACACACAGCCCAGCTAACAGAGGAACACACAGCTAACAGAGGACCACACAGCCCAGCTAACAGAGGAACACACAGCCCAGCTAACAGAGGAACACACAGCTAACAGAGGAGCACACAGCCCAGCTAACAGAGGAACACACAGCCCAGCTAACAGAGGAACACACAGCTAACAGAGGAACACACAGCCCAGCTAACAGAGGAACACACAGCCCAGCTAACAGAGGAACACACAGCTAACAGAGGCCCACACAGCCCAGCTAACAGAGGAACACACAGCCCAGCTAACAGAGGAACACACAGCCCAGCTAACAGAGGAACACACAGCTAACAGAGGAACACAGCCCAGCTAACAGAGGAACACACAGCTAACAGAGGAACACAGCCCAGCTAACAGAGGAACACACAGCCCAGCTAACAGAGGAACACACAACCCAGCTAACAGAGGAACACACAGCCCAGCTAACAGAGGAACACACAGCTAACAGAGGAACACAACCCAGCTAACAGAGGAACACACAGCTAACAGAGGAACACAGCCCAGCTAACAGAGGAACACACAGCTAACAGAGGACCACACAGCCCAGCTAACAGAGGAACACACAGCTAACAGAGGAACACACAGCTAACAGAGGAACACACAGCCCAGCTAACAGAGGAACACACAGCCCAGCTAACAGAGGAACACACAGCCCAGCTAACAGAGGAACACAAAGCCCAGCTAACAGAGGAACACACAGCCCAGCTAACAGAGGAACACAGCCCAGCTAACAGAGGAACACACACAGCTAACAGAGGAACACACAGCCCAGCTAACAGAGGAACACACAGCTAACAGAGGAACACACAGCCCAGCTAACAGAGGAACACACAGCCCAGCTAACAGAGGAACACACAGCCTAGCTAACAGAGGAACACACAGCCCAGCTAACAGAGGAACACACAGCCCAGCTAACAGAGGAACACACAGCCCAGCTAACAGAGGAACACACAGCCCAGCTAACAGAGGAACACACAGCCCAGCTAACAGAGGAACACACAGCCCAGCTAACAGAGGAACACACAGCTAACAGAGGAACACACAGCCCAGCTAACAGAGGAACACACAGCCCAGCTAACAGAGGAACACACAGCCCAGCTAACAGAGGAACACACAGCCCAGCTAACAGAGGAACACACAGCTAACAGAGGACCACACAGCCCAGCTAACAGAGGAACACACAGCCCAGCTAACAGAGGAACACACAGCTAACAGAGGAGCACACAGCCCAGCTAACAGAGGAACACACAGCCCAGCTAACAGAGGAACACACAGCTAACAGAGGAACACACAGCCCAGCTAACAGAGGAACACACAGCCCAGCTAACAGAGGAACACACAGCTAACAGAGGCCCACACAGCCCAGCTAACAGAGGAACACACAGCCCAGCTAACAGAGGAACACACAGCCCAGCTAACAGAGGAACACACAGCTAACAGAGGAACACAGCCCAGCTAACAGAGGAACACACAGCTAACAGAGGAACACAGCCCAGCTAACAGAGGAACACACAGCCCAGCTAACAGAGGAACACACAACCCAGCTAACAGAGGAACACACAGCCCAGCTAACAGAGGAACACACAGCTAACAGAGGAACACAACCCAGCTAACAGAGGAACACACAGCTAACAGAGGAACACAGCCCAGCTAACAGAGGAACACACAGCTAACAGAGGACCACACAGCCCAGCTAACAGAGGAACACACAGCTAACAGAGGAACACACAGCTAACAGAGGAACACACAGCCCAGCTAACAGAGGAACACACAGCCCAGCTAACAGAGGAACACACAGCCCAGCTAACAGAGGAACACAAAGCCCAGCTAACAGAGGAACACACAGCCCAGCTAACAGAGGAACACAGCCCAGCTAACAGAGGAACACACAGCTAACAGAGGAACACACAGCCCAGCTAACAGAGGAACACACAGCTAACAGAGGAACACACAGCCCAGCTAACAGAGGAACACACAGCCCAGCTAACAGAGGAACACACAGCCTAGCTAACAGAGGAACACACAGCCCAGCTAACAGAGGAACACACAGCCCAGCTAACAGATGAACACACAGCCCAGCTAACAGAGGAACACACAGCCCAGCTAACAGAGGAACACACAGCTAACAGAGGAACACACAGCCCAGCTAACAGAGGAACACACAGCTAACAGAGGACCACACAGCCCAGCTAACAGAGGAACACACAGCCCAGCTAACAGAGGAACACACAGCTAACAGAGGAACACACAGCCCAGCTAACAGGGGAACACACAGCCCAGCTAACAGAGGAACACACAGCCCAGCTAACAGAGGAACACACAGCCCAGCTAACAGAGGAACACACAGCCCAGCTAACAGAGGAACACACAGCCCAGCTAACAGAGGAACACACAGCTAACAGAGGACCACAAAGCCCAGCTAACAGAGGACCACACAGCCCAGCTAACAGAGGAACACACAGCCTAGCTAACAGAGGAACACACAGCCCAGCTAACAGAGGAACACACAGCCCAGCTAACAGAGGAACACACAGCCCAGCTAACAGAGGAACACACAGCTAACAGAGGAACACACAGCCCAGCTAACAGAGGAACACACAGCCCAGCTAACAGAGGAACACACAGCCCAGCTAACAGAGGAACACACAGCCCAGCTAACAGAGGAACACACAGCCCAGCTAACAGAGGAACACACAGCCCAGCTAACAGAGGAACACACAGCCCAGCTAACAGAGGAACACACAGCTAACAGAGGACCACACAGCCCAGCTAACAGAGGAACACACAGCCCAGCTAACAGAGGAACACACAGCTAACAGAGGAGCACACAGCCCAGCTAACAGAGGAACACACAGCCCAGCTAACAGAGGAACACACAGCTAACAGAGGACCACACAGCCCAGCTAACAGAGGAACACACAGCCCAGCTAACAGAGGAACACACAGCCCAGCTAACAGAGGAACACACAGCCCAGCTAACAGAGGAACACACAGCCCAGCTAACAGAGGAACACACAGCCCAGCTAACAGAGGAACACACAGCCTCACCAGCCACACCCCAAACAGCTAAGACCACCCAAAACAAACCTTGGCCAATCCCTTTATAGGCCAAGGTATAGAGGAGATGGATTGTATAGAGGAGATGGATCCACTGGTTTTGCTCCTAGGTTACAGAGAGCTGGTCCCATCCACCAAACTACCAGGTGTGAAATGTTACATCTGGCTAGAAATTAATAAGGAAATTGACTCAGAGACAAATGTCCTCCTGTGTGGTACATATATCCCCCCAATAGAATCCCCATACTTTAATGTAGACCGCTTCTCCATCCTAGAGGGGGAAATCAATCATTTCCAGCCCCAGGGACATGTACTAGTCTGTGGTGACCTAAATGCCAGAACCGGACAAGAACCTGAAACCCTCAGCACACATGGGGGCAAACACCTACCTAGAGGTGACAGCATTCCCTCCCTAATTTCAAATTACTGTACACCAGACCACGTATCCACCCTGCACACCCTAAATGACTAATAAACATACCAAAATAAAGGCAAAGTCATGCTTTTGTTGACTTCAAAAAAAACTTTTGACTCAGTTTGGAATAAGGGTCTGCTATACAAATTGATACAAAGTGGTGTTAGGTGAAAAACACACAACATTATAAAATCCATGTAAAACAAACAAGTGTTAAAATTGGCAAAAAACACATTTCTTTCCACAGAGCCGTTGGGTGAGACAGGGATGCAGCTTGAACCCCACCCTCTTCAAAACATCAATGAATTGGCACTAGAAAAGTGTTCAGCACCCAGCCTCACCCTACTAGAATCTAAAGTCAAAAATCTCCTGTTTTGCTGGTGCTTCTGTCACCAACCAAGGAGGGCAGCACCTACTATAGATCTTCTGATATCTTCTGCACAGATTCTGTCAGACCTGGGCTCTGACAGTAAATCTCAGTAAGACAAACATAATGGTATTCCAAAAAATTTCCAGTTACCAGGACCACAAATACAAATTCCATCTAGACACCGTTGCCCTAGAGTACACAAAAACGACACTTACCTCAGTCTAAACATCAGCGCCACAGGTAACTTCCACAAAGCTGTGAAAAATCTTAGAGACAAGGCAAGAAGGGCCTTCTATGCCATCAAAAGGAACATAACATTTGAAATACAAATTAGGATCTGGCTAAAAATACTTGAATCAGTTATACAACCCATTGCCCTTTATGGATATATTTATATCCACTCACCAAGAATTCACAAAATGGGACAAACACCACATTAAGACTCTGCATGCAGAATTCTGCAAAAATGTCCTCCGTGTATAACATAAAACACCAAATAATGCATGCAGAGTAGAATTTGGCATATACCCGCTAATTATCAAAATACAGAAAAGAGACAATAAATTCTACAACCACCTAAAAGGAAGTGATTCCCAAACCTTCCATAACAAAGTGTTGTGATGTGACTATCATTAATGTGAAGACTGCTTTTCATCAAATAATTACCTACTACGTTTAATTACTACTTGAGTAAATTAGTCATGTAATAATTAACTAATTATTAATTTGGGGCACCACGGGAAAGGTTTATTTAACGACTTACCGTTTCCCAAATTAACTCCGGAATATATATCGATACCATACAAGTTATCAATCAATAATTTCCTCATATCAGTCTCATTCCGAACGTCGTTGACTCCGTAAATCTAAATGATGAATCAGCGATACACAAATTATTTGATTTTGACTGACACAAGTTTTGCAAGAAAAAACAATTCTTATTTGGAAGGCTAAAATCACATTGCTATCTTTTCACTAATAGTTTCGTATTTAATCATATTAGCTTTATAACATTTAGATGTGAATCTGACATATACAGTGTGACAGCCCCTCCCTGCTCTGTCTATTGGGTTTTGCTGTGCTTACTTCCAGCAGGAGATTGGTGGGCGGAGTAGGAGAGGTGGGCGGAGCTGGGAGGGTCGTCAGTGTTGATGGGGCACATCTGTGAAAGCGCAGCTGTGGCATAAAGCCACTGTTTCCCAATTCAGCAAGAGATTCCTCTCTATGTAAACCTTTGATTGTTTTGGTAGTTGACACCTAATTTACTGACCTTCATGCCTCATCTGGTTATTGTTGTGAGTGTTTACTTTATTTATGGAAAAAATTCATTTTGATATTCCTCTACTCATTGTGTGGTTTCCCATTGTTTGTGACAATCTTGAGCCAGGTTGTGTCACGCCCTGACCTTAGTTATCTTTGTTTTCTTTATTATTTGGTTAGGTTGTGTGACGAAGGTGGTATGTGTGTTTTTGTCTGGTCTAGGGTTTTGTATATCTAGGTTGTGTGTGTAGTCTAGGCATACGTAGGTCTATGGTGGCCTGGATTGGTTCCCAATCAGAGGCAGCTGTTTATCGTTGTCTCTGATTGGGGATCCTATTTAGGTTGCCATTTTCCAGTTTGGTTTGTGGGTGATTGTCTATGTTGTTGCATGTCTGCACTCGTTATTATTAGCGTCACGGTCGTTTGTTATTTTGTATAGTTTGTTCTTTTGTTGTCATTAAATAAGATGTATTCACATCACGCTGCGCTTTGGTCTCCTCACTACGACGATCGTGACCGGTTGTAACAAGTGAGGACTAATCTGGGATCTCCCTGGAATTGCAATTATTTGGTAGAATCTGTTAACTGGTTACTGTGGTAATTTCAAACTAAAGGGATTTGTGACTGTTTGTTTGACTAACCCTTCTGTCTATGGGTTTTTTTGTACTTTGATTGGGAGTTAAATACTGAGGTACACGTACAAAGTATTTGTGACATTTTGCTACTGCCTGTTGCTACATTCTTTGGTTGGTGTGGAAGTAGTGTTGGTTTGTGCTGCAGTGGTTTATCTCTGGTTGAAGATCCTGCTTTGCTCATTGATGGGACATCAGGTTAGTATTTGTGCAGTGAGAATTTTAGGATAGAGTGGATTGGCAACCTGGACTCGTCTTCTCCCCTGGTAGGTTTAACAAAGTGTGTCCATTTTAACACACATTGGGAAGTGTTAGCTCTTTATTCTTTTTTGTGTGGTGACCGTGGCTGGAGCAGTTGTCTCGAGAGCACAGCTCTGGCCCGGAGAGGTAACCAGCTTGCTGGGAGCTTTTTCTTTGACAGCTAAAGTGCATAAATAGTCACTGCCAGTAACTGCATGAAGTCTAGGGTTGAACGAGTAATAAGTCTGGGGAAGGTTTTAGTCTGGTTTTAGTCTGGTTTGGGCTGAGAGCAACCAGCTGTAGAGGTCATTTACCCAAATAATTAATTTGTTGTTCATCCATAATTGGTTGACTGACTAACATTGTGGAATTCTTCAAAGTCCCTAGGGAGGAGCTTCTGGGTTGCTATACTAACTACCAATTATTGTGAATTGCGACATAACATTGAGATTGATGATAAACGTCTGAAAGAGACGGTAAAGTCCATACCAAATGCCAACTTGATCGAATCCGGCTACATTTCGGTCCACTACAAACACCCCTAATCCAGTCTTATCTTTTGAACAGGAAACTGTTGCTACGACTAGAGCATAAGGCTGAAACAGCAACAAGCCTTGGAAGAGGAGTTGTAGGTTGAAAAACAAGAAAAACAAAGAAACAAAAAAAACAAAGAAAAACAAGAAAAACAAGCTTAAACAAGAAATGGCGAAACTGACGCTGCAATAGTTTAGATTTAGTCAGAGATGGTCTCTGACATCCCTTAATGATGATTTTTTCCAGAGGTCGTGCTCAGCCTTACTTCGACGTAAAACTTGAAGCTCCTGCTGAAATTCAGTGAAAAGGAACCAGAGTTATTTTTTGACTGTTTGATAGGGTAGCAGATTCCAGGAATTGGCCTGACACCGACAATATGTTGCAATGTGTGCTAACTGGGAAAGCACAAGAGGCTCTTAACGTTGCTGACAGCCAAATCTATGACAAAGTTAAAGCTGCTATGTTGCCTATGAGTTAGTTCCTGAAGCGTAACGCCAGCAGTTTAGAACCTGATGAAAAAAAAGCTGGACAGACTTATGTTGAGTGCACGGGATTTGCACACCCAGTTAAACCGATGGTGCACTTCGTTGGATGTTACAACCTACGAGCGACCAAACAGCGCTGATGCAGTTTAGTTTTGCTGGAGCAGTTCAAAGTCTCTGACCACCTTGCTACATACATAAATGAGTGTAAGGTGCAGACCGCCTCAGAGGCTGCCGTGTTCGCTGATTAATATGTGCTGACGCATAAAAAGGTCACTGACTTCGCAGTGACGGTCGCAGGTCGCAGGGAGAGTATTTGGACTAAATCATTTTCTATTGGGTCTGATCTTGACTGTGGTTCCCATGTGTAATTAGATCATGGCAAAATCTGCAATTACTGCCATGGTAAATGTTATTGGAAAAATGAATGCCCTGTCCTTAGAGTTAAAGCTAGGCCTTCTGGGGTTAATGCGCCCGTAAAGCCTATGGCATTAGCGGCACCTGCTTCTAAGTTTAGGGATTAAATTGTTCCACCTCAGGACCAGTTAAAAGAACCATTGGGGATGGTTGACAGTGCATCCATCTATTCACCGTTCATTACGGAGGGTCACGTATCCCTGGTAACCAAGAGAGGGTCACAGTTACAGTCCTGTGAGACACTGATGCTTTAGTCTTTCATTCTGCAGTCAGTGCTCCCTTTTTTCTCCAGAGACAGATACACTGTGTCTTGATCTGAGGGATAGTATTGCTGTGTCTGTCCCTTTACACAAGCTTGTCCACAGATCTGGTACAAGGTGAGTTCATCATAGGAGTGCGTCCCTCATTGTCGAAGGAGTGGCGGTGATTATAGGAAATGACCTTGCCGGTGGGCGTGTCTGGAGAGATGTATCACCCCCTCCCATGGTTCCATTGTCATGAATACTACCGAAAGTGGCTCCCATTCCTGTTCGGGTGGTGCTCGGCGGTCGTCGTCGCCGGTCTACTAGCTGCCATCGATCCTTTTTTCCTTTTCGTTTATGTCTGTCTAATTGTTTTCACCTGTTCCTTGTTGGGGTTTTGGGATGGGTAATATTTAGGTTCGTTTTGCCCGCTAGTGTTTGTTGTTTGCTTATTTAGTTGTTACATGTGGTGATGTTAAGTGTCTGTTTTGGGGTTTCGCTGTCCAGTGTTGGTAACAAGGTTTTGGGGTTTTGTGTTGCGCCAGTGTTTTTGGGCATTCACCCATGTTTGGACCTGTTACTTTTTTCGAAGGACATTAAAGCGTTGTTCCCGTACATTTCGCTCTCTGCAGTTGACTCCTCATTCATTACACCCGTCATTACATCCATGCCTTTGGCCCATCTCAGAGGTGCCGAATGAAAGTGCTCAGTATTTCCCCGAAGTGTTTACTGCAATGATGCTGATTCCTGAGTCTGGTGTAGGGGTCAGTGAGGTGGCGGACTATTCTGTAACTTCTGTGCCTGACCTTCTGTTTCCCGAAGTGACCTGATAGCAGAACAGTGAATCCTACTCTGAAAGGATTGTTTTGAGCAGGTCCTCCTGGCTGATGTTCCAGGTGTAGTTTTTTTAGGGAGTTTTTCCTAGCCACCATGCTTCTACACCTGCATTGCTTGCTGTTTCAGGCTGGGTTTCTGTACAGCACTTTGAGATATCAGCTGATGTAAGAAGGGCTAAATAAATAGATTTGTTTTGATTAGTACAGGATCAGTTGTTGGTGAGGAAATGGCTGCCTCAAGGTAACCATTTTTTTGGGTGACCCTGTCATTCAAATTGTAGTACCATATACCTTCTGGGATTTGGTTGCTGGTCATTTGTCGACCGTATTGTGCCTCATCTCTTTTTCAGCCAAAAGACTCAGCATTTATCAAACTTTGCCATAATTGACAGTTGACTAGGAAGCCTAATCAGATGGTAAAGCCAGCAACTTTGTATCCAATACCAGTAGTAAGCCAACCCTTCGAGCATCTAATTATTGATTGGGTTGGCCCATCGCCTCGTTCCAAAGCCGGTAGTATTTACCTGTTGACGGTGACGTGACCCGTTCTGCTTACCCTCTCCGTACCATAACAACCAAGTCTGTTAGGGCTTTGACTCAGTTTATTTCTGTTTTCGGAATACCCAAAATTGATCAAAGTGATCAAGGTTCTAACTTCACTTCTCACATTGTTAGCCAACTTCGCATCAGACACAATCTTGCGACTGCATATCATGCACAGTCAGGGAGTCCTGGAGCGGTTCCATCAGACCTTGAAGTCGTTGTTGCATGCTTACTGCCCTGAGTTGGACCAAGACTGGGCGCAGGGGTTGCCTTGGTTGATGCTTGCAGCTAGAGCTTTTTACAGGAAAGCACAGGATTTAGCCCTGACGACCTAGTTTTTGGGCACACCGTACGCAAGTCATTTTTCTACAGAGCTCCCTAAGAATCTGTTATCTTATGTAAATGCCTTCAGGCGATGCCTGTATGCAGCTGGGGAGGAAAAGTGTAAAGTGTAAAGATGAAGTGACTGTTTAACCTAGCTGAGCGCTGCCACTTCAGTCCTGGTGACCAAGTCCTTGCTCTGTTACCTATTGTTGGTGGGCCATATACAGTGGTACATCAGGTTTCGGAGTTGAACTACGTGGTTGCAACTCCTCAAAGGAAAAAGGCTATACAGCTCTGTCATGTGAAGTTGTTGAAGCCTTCCATCCTATCCTCTATTGCCTCAGTCTTGCCTGTACCTGCAGGGGACACAACCTGTTATTTTGATGAGTTCAGGGCTGGGGGGTTGCTTAGTCCAGATGGTCTCCTAGAAGGACGGTTAAAGAATTCAGTCTCTGGGTAGTTTGGATACTCTGCTGGGACACTTGTCTGTTCCTTGTCATGCTGAGCTGGTTAATTTGATGGTTTCCCATGCCAATAGCTGGTTAATTTGATCAAAAGTTTTACTACTTTATTTTATTTATTTACAGACACTCCTCCTTATTGATGTTGGTGATCCCCACCTATCTAGCAATGGTTTTACCGTGTGGCATTTGAGAAACAAACATTTGAACTCAGATTCATTATATGCTTGGTAATGACATTGCTGAACCTTAATTTTCTAGCTGGGCTTCACCTTGTGTTTTGGTTCATAAGCAGGACAGAACATTTAGGTTTTGCAAAGAAAAGTTAAGTGTGACAACCTGATTCTGACCCACTTCCCTGCATTTTATTTTACTTTTATTTTACAGTTAATTCTTATTTACAATTTACCACTTTCAACACCTTATGAACAGGGTTGTTTCTGGTTTGGAGGGATGTGCTGTGTACCTCGATGATGTACCTTGATGTAGCTGTGTACAGTAACACATGGGAATACTTGTGCCGTATATCAGCGCTGTTTGGTCGCCTGGTAAAACTTTAGGGTCCACTCATTCTTACTTCTTCGTTTTTCAGAATACAAGACTGAAACAGTCTCCAGATCTCAACCCCATAGAAAATCTTTGGAGGGAGTTGAAAGTCCGTGTTGCCCAGCAACAGCCCCAAAACATCACTGCTCTAGAGGAGATCTGCATAGAGGAATGGGCCAAAATACCAGCAACAGTGTGTGAAAACCTTGTGAAGACTTACAGAAAACGTTTGACCTCTGTCATTGCCAACAAAGGGTATATAACAAAGTATTGAGAAACTTTTGTTACTGACCAAATACTTATTTTCCACCATAATTTGCAAATAAATTCATAAAAAATCCTACAATGTGATTTTCTGGATTTTTTTTCTTCTCATTTTTGTCTGTCATAGTTGAAGTGTACCTATGATGAAAATTACAGGCCTCTCTTATCTTTTTTAAGTGGGAAAACTTGCACAATTGGTGGCTGACTAAATACTTTGTTTGCCCCACTGTATATGCATATCATATCTTCTGGGCCTGAGAAACAGGCAGTTTAATTTGGGCATTTCATCCAAAATTCCAAATGCTGCCCCCTACCCTAGAGAAGTTAAAGTTTCCGTTATCACGTCTTTTTGATAATTTTAATGACATCACAAAATAGACATTAATTTCCCATATTCCATCCCTCATTTGGATGTTGAAGTATATTGTCCCAGTGTCCCTTGCTTGAAGTTTCGGGCAAGAGTAACTTCTGTAACACAAAATATTTATTTCCCAATACTGCAGAGCCAAAAGGGAGAGTTTCTGCAAGGTATTTACGATCCGGTTGTTAAGTCATGAAACCAGGCCAACTCCCCCAGGAGAGAGATAATCTCTCTCTCTCTGTCAGCTGATCCGGCACCTTTGAACAAAGGAGAGTCAAGACAAAAGTCAACACCTACAGAGAGATGAACCTGGAGAAGAAGCAAGGTGGTCCTGGGGCTCTGTTCACAAACGCAAACAGACCCCACAGAGCCCCAGGACAGCAACACAATTAGACCCAACCAAATCGTGAGAATTCAAAGATTTATTTGGCACATTGGAAAGTACTAGCAAAAAACAAAGCAAACTAGGCTATTTTGCCCTAAACAGAGAGTACAGTGGCAGAACACCTGACCACTGTGACAGACCCAAAATCAAGGGAAGCGTTGACTATGTACAGACTCAGTGAGCATAGTCTTGGTATTGAGAAAGGCTGCCTACAGCGGACCTGGCTCTCAAGAGAAGACACAGCCCACAAAATGAGGTGGAAACTGAACTGCACTTCCGAACCTCCTGCGAAATGTATAATCATAGAAAAATATATTTCCCTCAGATTACACAGAACCCCAAAAATTTGATAAACTCCCATATCTATTGGTTTAAATACCAATAGATATGCAGCAAGAATTGTGACCTGTTGCCACAAAAAAGCGCAATCAGGGAAGAACAAAACACCATTGTAAATACAACGCATATTTATGTTTAACTATTTGCACATCGTTACAACACTGTATATAGACATATGACATTTGAAATGTCTTTATTCTTTTGGAACTTCTGTGAGTGTAATATTCACTGTTCATTTTAGTTTACTTCACTTTTGATTATCTGAAAGACAGAGCGATGAGCTCCTGAATCTTTCAGTGTAAAAATAAATGTTGATACCCACGGCTTTCAGCATTCAGGTCTGTAAACACCCAGTTTATAATGCAGGTTTCAGCACCACTTAACAGTGTAAAGAAGAACCACCCAGTTTATAATGCAGGTTTCAGCACCACTTAACAGTGTAAAGAAGAACCACCCAGTTTATAATGCAGGTTTCAACACCTCTTAACAGTGTAAAGAAGAACCACCCAGTTTATAATGCAGGTTTCAGCACCACTTAACAGTGTAAAGAAGAACCACCCAGTTTATAATGCAGGTTTCAGCACCACTTAACAGTGTAAAGGACCACCCAGTTTATAATGCAGGTTTCAGCACCACTTAACAGTGTAAAGGACCACCCAGTTTATAATGCAGGTTTCAGCACCACTTAACAGTGTAAAGAAGAACCACCCAGTTTATAATACAGGTTTCAGCACCACTTAACAGTGTAAAGAAGGACCACCCAGTTTATAATGCAGGTTTCAGCACCACTTAACAGTGTAAAGAAGAACCACCCAGTTTATAATGCAGGTTTCAACACCTCTTAACAGTGTAAAGAAGAACCACCCAGTTTATAATGCAGGTTTCAGCACCACTTAACAGTGTAAAGAAGAACCACCCAGTTTATAATGCAGGTTTCAGCACCACTTAACAGTGTACAGAAGAACCACCCAGTTTATAATGCAGGTTTCAGCACCACTTAACAGTGTAAAGAACGACCACCCAGTTTATAATGCAGGTTTCAGCACCACTTAACAGTGTAAAGGACCACCCAGTTTATAATGCAGGTTTCAGCACCACTTAACAGTGTAAAGAAGAACCACCCAGTTTATAATGCAGGTTTCAGCACCACTTAACAGTGTAAAGAAGAACCACCCAGTTTATAAAGCAGGTTTCAGCACCACTTAACAGTGTAAAGAAGAACCACCCAGTTTATAATGCAGGTTTCAGCACCACTTAACAGTGTAAAGAAGAACCACCCAGTTTATAATGCAGGTTTCAGCACCACTTAACAGTGTAAAGAACCACCCAGTTTATAATGCAGGTTTCAGCTCCACTTAACAGTGTAAAGGACCACCCAGTTTATAATGCAGGTTTCAGCACCACTTAACAGTGTAAAGGACCACCCAGTTTATAATGCAGGTTTCAGCACCACTTAACAGTGTAAAGAAGAACCACCCAGTTTATAATGCAGGTTAAAGGGTTAAATGTTGTATCTTATATAAATAAGGTAACTCTCTCCTCACCTGTCACTGTCATCCAGCTCTCTGGTGATTCTCCTTCAGAGTTGGTACACTTGTAGAGTCCTTCATCTGACTTGGATGCTGCAGGGATGGTCATCTCTCCTGTAGTCTCAGTCCTGATGAGGGATCCATCTTTGTAGAAATCAGCTGTGAGGTCAGAGGGAGTTCCCTGATATCTGCAGCGCAGAGTCACAGAATCTCCCTCAGTCACAGGAAGGGCAGGGCTCTCCAGGATCACAGCTCCAGCTGTATATAATATATAAACATCATATATAAACAGGGCTCTCCAGTATCACAGCTCCAGCTGTATATAATATATAAACATCATATATAAACAGGTCTCTCCAGGATCACAGCTCCATCTGTATATAATATATAAACATCATATATAAACAGGTCTCTCCAGTATCACAGCTCCAGCTGTATATAATATATAAACATCATATATAAACAGGTCTCTCCAGGATCACAGCTCCATCTGTATATAATATATAAACATCATATATAAACAGGTCTCTCCAGGATCACAGCTCCAGCTGTATATAATATATAAACATCATATATAAACAGGTCTCTCCAGGATCACAGCTCCAGCTGTATATAATATATAAACATCATATATAAACAGGTCTCTCCAGGATCACAGCTCCAGCTGTATATAATATATAAACAGGTCTCTCCAGGATCACAGCTCCAGCTGTATATAATATATAAACAGGTCTCTCCAGGATCACAGCTCCAGCTGTATATAATATATAAACATCATATATAAACAGGTCTCTCCAGGATCACAGCTCCAGCTGTATATAATATATAAACATCATATATAAACAGGTCTCTCCAGGATCACAGCTCCAGCTGTATATAATATATAAACAGGTCTCTCCAGGATCACAGCTCCAGCTGTATATAATATATAAACATCATATATAAACAGGTCTCTCCAGGATCACAGCTCCAGCTGTATATAATATATAAACATCATATATAAACAGGTCTCTCCAGGATCACAGCTCCAGCTGTATATAATATATAAACATCATATATAAACAGGTCTCTCCAGGATCACAGCACCAGCTGTATATAATATATAAACAGGTCTCTCCAGGATCACAGCTCCAGCTGTATATAATATATAAACAGCTCTCTCCAGGATCACAGCTCCAGCTGTATATAATATATAAACATCATATATAAACAGGACTCTCCAGGATCACAGCACCAGCTGTATATAATATATAAACATCATATATAAACAGGTCTCTCCAGGATCACAGCTCCAGCTGTATATAATATATAAACATCATATATAAACAGGTCTCTCCAGGATCACAGCTCCAGCTGTATATAATATATAAACAGGTCTCTCCAGGATCACAGCTCCAGCTGTATATAATATATAAACATCATATATAAACAGGTCTCTCCAGGATCACAGCTCCAGCTGTATATAATATATAAACAGGTCTCTCCAGGATCACAGCTCCATCTGTATATAATATATAAACATCACATATAAACAGGACTCTCCAGGATCACAGCACCAGCTGTATATAATATATAAACATCATATATAAACAGGTCTCTCCAGGATCACAGCTCCAGCTGTATATAATATATAAACATCATATATAAACAGGTCTCTCCAGGATCACAGCTCCAGCTGTATATAATATATAAACATCATATATAAACAGGTCTCTCCAGGATCACAGCTCCATCTGTATATAATATATAAACATCACATATAAACAGGTCTCTCCAGGATCACAGCTCCATCTGTATATAATATATAAACATCATATATAAACAGGTCTCTCCAGGATCACAGCTCCAGCTGTATATAATATATAAACATCATATATAAACAGGTCTCTCCAGGATCACAGCTCCAGCTGTATATAATATATAAACATCATATATAAACAGGTCTCTCCAGGATCACAGCTCCAGCTGTATATAATATATAAACATCATATATAAACAGGTCTCTCCAGGATCACAGCTCCAGTTGTATATAATATATAAACATCATATATAAACAGGTCTCTCCAGGATCACAGCTCCAGCTGTATATAATATATAAACATCATATATAAACAGGTCTCTCCAGGATCACAGCTCCAGTTGTATATAATATATAAACATCATATATAAACAGGTCTCTCCAGGATCACAGCTCCAGTTGTATATAATATATAAACATCATATATAAACAGGTCTCTCCAGGATCACAGCTCCAGCTGTATATAATATATAAACAGGTCTCTCCAGGATCACAGCTCCAGCTGTATATAATATATAAACAGGTCTCTCCAGGATCACAGCTCCAGCTGTATATAATATATAAACATCATATATAAACAGGTCTCTCCAGGATCACAGCTCCAGCTGTATATAATATATAAACAGGTCTCTCCAGGATCACAGCTCCATCTGTATATAATATATAAACATCATATATAAACAGGTCTCTCCAGGATCACAGCTCCAGCTGTATATAATATATAAACATCATATATAAACAGGTCTCTCCAGGATCACAGCTCCAGCTGTATATAATATATAAACATCATATATAAACAGGTCTCTCCAGGATCACAGCTCCAGCTGTATATAATATATAAACATCATATATAAACAGGTCTCTCCAGGATCACAGCTCCAGTTGTATATAATATATAAACATCATATATAAACAGGTCTCTCCAGGATCACAGCTCCAGTTGTATATAATATATAAACATCATATATAAACAGGTCTCTCCAGGATCACAGCTCCAGCTGTATATAATATATAAACATCATATATAAACAGGCCTCTCCAGGATCACAGCACCAGCTGTATATAATATATAAACAGGTCTCTCCAGGATCACAGCTCCAGCTGTATATAATATATAAACAGGTCTCTCCAGGATCACAGCTCCATCTGTATATAATATATAAACATCATATATAAACAGGTCTCTCCAGGATCACAGCTCCAGCTGTATATAATATATAAACATCATATATAAACAGGTCTCTCCAGGATCACAGCACCAGCTGTATATAATATATAAACATCATATATAAACAGGCCTCTCCAGGATCACAGCTCCAGCTGTATATAATATATAAACAGGTCTCTCCAGGATCACAGCTCCATCTGTATATAATATATAAACATCATATATAAACAGGTCTCTCCAGGATCACAGCTCCAGCTGTATATAATATATAAACATCATATATAAACAGGTCTCTCCAGGATCACAGCTCCAGCTGTATATAATATATAAACATCATATATAAACAGGTCTCTCCAGGATCACAGCTCCAGCTGTATATAATATATAAACAGGTCTCTCCAGGATCACAGCTCCAGCTGTATATAATATATAAACATCATATATAAACAGGTCTCTCCAGGATCACAGCTCCAGCTGTATATAATATATAAACATCATAGATAAACAGGTCTCTCCAGGATCACAGCTCCAGCTGTATATAATATATAAACAGGTCTCTCCAGGATCACAGCTCCAGCTGTATATAATATATAAACAGGTCTCTCCAGGATCACAGCTCCAGCTGTATATAATATATAAAGAGGTCTCTCCAGGATCACATCACCAGCTGTATATAATATATAAACATCATATATAAACAGGTCTCTCCAGGATCACAGCTCCAGCTGTATATAATATATAAACAGGTCTCTCCAGGATCACAGCACCAGCTGTATATAATATATAAAGAGGTCTCTCCAGGATCACAGCTCCAGCTGTATATAATATATAAACATCATATATAAACAGGTCTCTCCAGGATCACAGCTCCATCTGTATATAATATATAAACATCATATATAAACAGGTCTCTCCAGGATCACAGCTCCAGCTGTATATAATATATACACATCATATATAAACAGGTCTCTCCAGGATCACAGCTCCATCTGTATATAATATATAAACATCATATATAAACAGGTCTCTCCAGGATCACAGCTCCAGCTGTATATAATATATACACATCATATATAAACAGGTCTCTCCAGGATCACAGCTCCATCTGTATATAATATATAAACATCATATATAAACAGGTCTCTCCAGGATCACAGCTCCAGCTGTATATAATATATAAACATCATATATAAACAGGTCTCTCCAGGATCACAGCTCCAGCTGTATATAATATATAAACATCATATATAAACAGGTCTCTCCAGGATCACAGCTCCAGCTGTATATAATATATAAACATCATATATAAACAGGTCTCTCCAGGATCACAGCTCCATCTGTATATAATATATAAACAGGTCTCTCCAGGATCACAGCACCAGCTGTATATAATATATAAACATCATATATAAACAGGTCTCTCCAGGATCACAGCTCCAGCTGTATATAATATATAAACATCATATATAAACAGGTCTCTCCAGGATCACAGCTCCAGCTGTATATAATATATAAACATCATATATAAACAGGTCTCTCCAGGATCACAGCTCCAGCTGTATATAATATATAAACATCATATATAAACAGGTCTCTCCAGGATCACAGCTCCAGCTGTATATAATATATAAACAGGTCTCTCCAGGATCACAGCACCAGCTGTATATAATATATACACATCATATATAAACAGGTCTCTCCAGGATCACAGCTCCAGCTGTATATAATATATACACATCATATATAAACAGGTCTCTCCAGGATCACAGCTCCAGCTGTATATAATATATAAACATCATATATAAACAGGTCTCTCCAGGATCACAGCTCCAGCTGTATATAATATATAAACAGGTCTCTCCAGGATCACAGCTCCAGCTGTATATAATATATAAACATCATATATAAACAGGTCTCTCCAGGATCACAGCTCCAGCTGTATATAATATATAAACAGGTCTCTCCAGGATCACAGCTCCAGCTGTATATAATATATAAACAGGTCTCTCCAGGATCACAGCTCCAGTTGTATATAATATATAAACATCATATATAAACAGGTCTCTCCAGGATCACAGCTCCAGCTGTATATAATATATAAACATCATATATAAACAGGTCTCTCCAGGATCACAGCTCCAGCTGTATATAATATATAAACAGGTCTCTCCAGGATCACAGCTCCAGCTGTATATAATATATAAACAGGTCTCTCCAGGATCACAGCTCCAGTTGTATATAATATATAAACATCATATATAAACAGGTCTCTCCAGGATCACAGCTCCAGCTGTATATAATATATAAACAGGTCTCTCCAGGATCACAGCTCCAGCTGTATATAATATATAAACAGGTCTCTCCAGGATCACAGCTCCAGTTGTATATAATATATAAACATCATATATAAACAGGTCTCTCCAGGATCACAGCTCCAGCTGTATATAATATATAAACAGGTCTCTCCAGGATCACAGCTCCAGCTGTATATAATATATAAACAGGTCTCTCCAGGATCACAGCTCCAGTTGTATATAATATATAAACATCATATATAAACAGGTCTCTCCAGGATCACAGCTCCAGCTGTATATAATATATAAACATCATATATAAACAGGTCTCTCCAGGATCACAGCTCCAGCTGTATATAATATATAAACAGGTCTCTCCAGGATCACAGCTCCAGCTGTATATAATATATAAACAGGTCTCTCCAGGATCACAGCTCCAGCTGTATATAATATATAAACATCATATATAAACAGGTCTCTCCAGGATCACAGCTCCAGCTGTATATAATATATAAACATCATATATAAACAGGTCTCTCCAGAATCACAGCTCCAGCTGTATATAATATATAAACATCATATATAAACAGGTCTCTCCAGGATCACAGCTCCAGCTGTATATAATATATAAACATCATATATAAACAGGTCTCTCCAGGATCACAGCTCCAGCTGTATATAATATATAAACATCATATATTAACAGGTCTCTCCAGGATCACAGCTCCATCTGTATATAATATATAAACATCATATATAAACAAGTCTCTCCAGGATCACAGCACCAGCTGTATATAATATATAAACATCATATATAAACAGGTCTCTCCAGGATCACAGCTCGGGCTGGATATAATATATAAACAGGTCTCTCCAGGATCACAGCTCCAGCTGTATATAATATATAAACAGGTCTCTCCAGGATCACAGCTCCAGCTGTATATAATATATAAACATCATATATAAACAGGTCTCTCCAGGATCACAGCTCGGGCTGGATATAATATATAAACAGGTCTCTCCAGGATCACAGCTCCAGCTGTATATAATATATAAACAGGTCTCTCCAGGATCACAGCTCCAGCTGTATATAATATATAAACATCATAAATAAACATAACATCAGCTATCTGAAACCAGAATAACCACTAAACACTATAATGTTAGTAGATGGTGTTTGTGGACATACCATGTACTGTGATGTTGACAGCATTGCTGTGTTTTCCAGACCCAGACTCACACCAGTACACTCCACTGTCTGATGGCATTAGTGACACGTTGCATGAAGACCCTGGTTGTTTTCCCCAGTCAGTATTACACTCTGAAAGGATCCCTCTCGATGAGTTCCTGACCACTCTCCATCCAGCAGAGTTCCCCGGAATCCCACAGCTCAGAGAGACAGACTCATATTCAAAGAACTGAGATCTGTCAGGACTGACACTCAGAGAGGCTTGAGGAGAGAGATCTGAGAGAGAGAGAGAAGCAAGATAAAATGTGATTCTACCCTTTGATTTGTTCTACCAGTCTACACCAGATTCAATATGAGACCCATTGACACTCCAGCTCCAGCTGTATATAATATATAAACAGGTCTCTCCAGGATCACAGCTCCAGCTGTATATAATATATAAATATCATATATAAACAGGTCTCTCCAGGATCACAGCTCCAGCTGTATATAATATATAAACAGGTCTCTCCAGGATCACAGCTCCAGCTGTATATAATATATAAACATCATATATAAACAGGTCTCTCCAGGATCACAGCTCCAGCTGTATATAATATATAAACAGGTCTCTCCAGGATCACAGCTCCATCTGTATATAATATATAAACATCATATATAAACAGGTCTCTCCAGGATCACAGCTCCAGCTGTATATAATATATAAACATCATATATAAACAGGTCTCTCCAGGATCACAGCACCAACTGTATATAATATATAAACAGGTCTCTCCAGGATCACAGCTCCAGCTGTATATAATATATAAACATCATATATAAACAGGTCTCTCCAGGATCACAGCTCCAGCTGTATATAATATATAAACAGGTCTCTCCAGGATCACAGCTCCAGCTGTATATAATATATAAACATCATATATAAACAGGTCTCTCCAGGATCACAGCTCCAGCTGTATATAATATATAAACAGGTCTCTCCAGGATCACAGCTCCAGCTGTATATAATATATAAACAGGTCTCTCCAGGATCACAGCTCCAGCTGTATATAATATATAAACAGGTCTCTCCAGGATCACAGCTCCAGCTGTATATAATATATAAACAGGTCTCTCCAGGATCACAGCTCCAGCTGTATATAATATATAAACATCATATATAAACAGGTCTCTCCAGGATCACAGCTCCAGCTGTATATAATATATAAACAGGTCTCTCCAGGATCACAGCTCCATCTGTATATAATATATAAACATCATATATAAACAGGTCTCTCCAGGATCACAGCTCCAGCTGTATATAATATATAAACATCATATATAAACAGGTCTCTCCAGGATCACAGCACCAACTGTATATAATATATAAACAGGTCTCTCCAGGATCACAGCTCCAGCTGTATATAATATATAAACATCATATATAAACAGGTCTCTCCAGGATCACAGCTCCAGCTGTATATAATATATAAACATCATATATAAACAGGTCTCTCCAGGATCACAGCTCCAGCTGTATATAATATATAAACATCATATATAAACAGGTCTCTCCAGGATCACAGCTCCAGCTGTATATAATATATAAACCTCATATATAAACAGGTCTCTCCAGGATCACAGCTCCAGCTGTATATAATATATAAACAGGTCTCTCCAGGATCACAGCACCAGCTGTATATAATATATTAACAGGTCTCTCCAGGATCAAAGCACCAGCTGTATATAATATATAAACAGGTCTCTCCAGGATCACAGCTCCAGCTGTATATAATATTTAAACATCATATATAAACAGATCCCTCCAGGATCACAGCACCAGCTGTATATAATATATAAACATCATATATAAACAGGTCTCTCCAGGATCACAGCTCCAGCTGTATATAATATATAAACATCATATATAAACAGGTCTCTCCAGGATCACAGCCCCAGCTGTATATAATATATAAACAGGTCTCTCCAGGATCACAAGCTCCATCTGTATATAATATATAAACATCATATATAAACAGGTCTCTCCAGGATCACAGCTCCAGCTGTATATAATATATAAACATCATATATAAACAGGTCTCTCGAGGATCACAAGCTCCAGCTGTATATAATATATAAACATCATATATAAACAGGTCTCTCCAGGATCACAGCTCCAGCTGTATATAATATATAAACATCATATATAAACAGGTCTCTCCAGGATCACAGCTCCAGCTGTATATAATATATAAACATCATATATAAACAGGTCTCTCCAGGATCACAGCTCCAGCTGTATATAATATATAAACAGGTCTCTCCAGGATCACAGCTCCAGCTGTATATAATATATAAACATCATATATAAACATGTCTCTCCAGGATCACAGCTCCAGCTGTATATAATATATAAACATCATATATAAACAGGTCTCTCCAGGATCACAGCTCCAGCTGTATATAATATATAAACATCATATATAACAGGTCTCTCCAGGATCACAGCTCCAGCTGTATATAATATATAAACTTCATATATATACAGGTCTCTTCCAGGATCACAGCACCAGCTGATATATAATATATAAACATCAAATATAAACAGGTCTCTCCAGGATCACAGCTCCAGCTG
>NW_024061209.1:129661-180192 GCF_016432855.1 Salvelinus namaycush | reverse complement strand
CCCCACTATGGAAAGAGGAGACTCAGCTACAAACTAATATGACCCCACTATGGAAAGAGGAGACTCTCAGATACAAACTATATGACACCACTATGGAAAGGGGAGACTCTCAGCTACAAACTAATATGACCCCACTATGGAAAGAGGAGACTCTCAGATACAAAACTAATATGACCCCACTATGGAAAGAGGAGACTCAGCTACAAACTAACATGACCCCACTATGGAAAGAGGAGACTCTCAGATACAAACTAATATGACCCCACTATGGAAAGAGGAGACTCTCAGATACAAAATAATAGGACACCACTATGGAAAGGGGAGACTCTCAGCTACAAACTAATATGACCCCACTATGGAAAGGGGAGACTCTCAGATACAAACTAATATGACCCACTATGGAAAGAGGAGACTCAGCTACAAACTAATATGACCACACTATGGAAAGAGGAGACTCAGCTACAAACTAATATGACCCCACTATGGAAAGGGAGGCTCTCAGCTACAAACTAATATTGACCCCACTATGGAAAGGGGAGACTCTCAGATACAAACTAATATGACCCCACTATGGAAAGAGGAGACTCTCAGCTACAAACTAATATGACCCCACTATGGAAAGGGGAGACTCTCAGATACAAACTAATATGACCCCACTATGGAAAGAGGAGACTCAGCTACAAACTAATATGACCACACTATGGAAAGAGGAGACTCAGCTACAAACTAATATGACCCCACTATGGAAAGGGGAGGCTCTCAGCTACAAACTAATATGACCCCACTATGGAAAGGGGAGACTCTCAGATACAAACTAATATGACCCCACTATGGAAAGAGGAGACTCTCAGCTACAAACTAATATGACCCCACTATGGAAAGAGGAGACTCTCAGATACAAACTAATATGACCCCACTATGGAAAGAGGAGACTCAGCTACAAACTAATATGACCCCACTATGGAAAGAGGAGACTCTCAGCTACAAACTAATATGACCCCACTATGGAAAGAGGAGACTCTCAACTACAAACTAATATGACCCCACTATGGAAAGAGGAGACTCAGATACAAACTAATATGACCCCACTATGGAAAGGGGAGACTCTCAGCTACAAACTAATTTGACCCCACTATGGAAAGAGGAGACTCAGCTACAAACTAATATGACCCCACTATGTAAAGAGGAGACTCTCAGATACAAACTAATATGACCCCACTATGGAAAGAGGAGACTCAGCTACAAACTAATATGACCCCACTATGGAAAGGGGAGACTCTCAGATACAAACTAATATGACCCCACTATGGAAAGAGGAGACTCTCAGCTACAAACTAATTTGACCCCACTATGGAAATAGGAGACTCTCAGCTACAAACTAATATGACCCCACTATGGAAAGAGGAGACTCTCAGATACAAACTAATATGACCCCACTATGGAAAGAGGAGACTCAGCTACAAACTAATATGACCCCACTATGGAAAGAGGAGACTCTCAGATACAAACTAATATGACCCCACTATGGAAAGGGGAGACTCTCAGCTACAAACTAATATGACCCCACTATGGAAAGAGGAGACTCTCAGCTACAAACTAATATGACCCCACTATGGAAAGAGGAGACTCAGCTACAAACTAACATGACCCCACTATGGAAAGAGGAGACTCAGATACAAACTAATATGACCCCACTATGGAAAGAGGAGACTCTCAGATACAAACTAATATGACACCACTATGGAAAGGGGAGACTCTCAGCTACAAACTAATATGACCCCACTATGGAAAGGGGAGACTCTCAGATACAAACTAATATGACCCCACTATGGAAAGAGGAGACTCAGCTACAAACTAATATGACCACACTATGGAAAGAGGAGACTCAGCTACAAACTAATATGACCCCACTATGGAAAGGGGAGGCTCTCAGCTACAAACTAATATGACCCCACTATGGAAAGGGGAGACTCTCAGATACAAACTAATATGACCCCACTATGGAAAGAGGAGACTCAGCTACAAACTAATATGACCCCACTATGGAAAGAGGAGTCTCAGATACAAACTAATATGACCCCACTATGGAAAGAGGAGACTCAGCTACAAACTAATTTGACCCCACTATGGAAAGAGGAGACTCAGCTACAATCTAATATGACCCCACTATGGAAAGAGGGGACTCTCAGATACAAACTAATATGACCCCACGATGGAAAGAGGAGACTCTCAGCTACAAACTAATATGACCCCACTATGGAAAGAGGAGACTCAGATACAAACTAATATGACCCCACTATGGAAAGGGGAGACTCTCAGCTACAAACTAATATGACCCCACTATGGAAAGAGGAGACTCAGCTACAAACTAATATGACCCCACTATGGAAAGGGGAGACTCTCAGCTACAAACTAATATGACCCCACTATGGAAATAGGAGACTCTCAGCTACAAACTAATATGACCCCACTATGGAAAGAGGAGACTCAGCTACAAACTAATATGACCCCACTATGGAAATAGGAGACTCAGCTACAAACTAATATGACACCACTATGGAAAGAGGAGACTCTCAGATACAAACTAATATGACCCCACTATGGAAAGAGTAGACTATCAGCTACAAACTAATATGACCCCACTATGGAAAGAGGAGACTCTCAGCTACAAACTAATATGACCCCACTATGGAAAGAGGAGACTCAGCTACAAACTAATATGACCCCACTATGGAAAGAGGAGACTCAGCTACAAACTAATATGACCCCACTATGGAAAGAGGAGACTCTCAGATACAAACTAATATGACCCCACTATGGAAAGAGGAGACTCAGCTACAAACTAATATGACCCCACTATGGAAAGAGGAGACTCTCAGCTACAAACTAATATGACCCCACTATGGAAAGAGGAGACTCAGCTACAAACTAATATGACCCCACTATGGAAAGAGGAGTCTCAGATACAAACTAATATGACCCCACTATGGAAAGAGGAGACTCAGCTACAAACTAATTTGACCCCACTATGGAAAGAGGAGACTCAGCTACAATCTAATATGACCCCACTATGGAAAGAGGGGACTCTCAGATACAAACTAATATGACCCCACGATGGAAAGAGGAGACTCTCAGCTACAAACTAATATGACCCCACTATGGAAAGAGGAGACTCAGATACAAACTAATATGACCCCACTATGGAAAGGGGAGACTCTCAGCTACAAACTAATATGACCCCACTATGGAAAGAGGAGACTCAGCTACAAACTAATATGACCCCACTATGGAAAGGGGAGACTCTCAGCTACAAACTAATATGACCCCACTATGGAAATAGGAGACTCTCAGCTACAAACTAATATGACCCCACTATGGAAAGAGGAGACTCAGCTACAAACTAATATGACCCCACTATGGAAAGGGGAGACTCAGCTACAAACTAATATGACCCCACTATGGAAAGGGGAGACTCTCAGCTACAAACTAATATGACCCCACTATGGAAAGAGGAGACTCTCAGCTACAAACTAATATGACCCCACTATGGAAAGGGGAGACTCTCAGCTACATACTAATATGACCCCACTATGGAAATGGGGAGACTCTCAGCTACAAACTAATATGACCCCACTATGGAAAGAGGAGACTCTAAGCTACAAACTAATATGACCCCACTATGGAAAGAGGAGACTCAGCTACAAACTAATATGACCCCACTATGGAAAGAGGAGACTCAGCTACAAACTAATATGACCCCACTATGGAAATAGGAGACTCAGCTACAAACTAATATGACCCCACTATGGAAAGAGGAGACTCTCAGCTACAAACTAATATGACCCCACTATGGAAAGGGGAGACTCTCAAATACAAACTAATATGACCCCACTATGGAAATAGGAGACTCTCAGCTACAAACTAATATGACCCCACTATGGAAAGAGGAGACTCAGATACAAACTAATATGACCCCACTATGGAAAGAGGAGACTCTCTGATACAAACTAATATGACCCCACTATGGAAAGAGGAGACTCAGCTACAAACTAATATGACCCCACTATGGAAAGGGGAGACTCTCAGCTATAAACTAATATTACCCCACTATGGAAAGAGGAGACTCTCAGATACAAACTAATATGACCCCACTATGGAAAGGGGAGGCTCTCAGCTACAAACTAATATGACCCCACTATGGAAAGAGGAGACTCTCAGCTACAAACTAATATGACCCCACTATGGAAAGAGGAGACTCAGCTACAAACTAATATGACCCCACTATGGAAAGAGGAGACTCTCAGCTACAAACTAATATGACCCCACTATGGAAAGAGGAGACTCTCAGATACAAACTAATATGACCCCACTATGGAAAGAGGAGACTCAGCTACAAACTAATATGACCCCACTATGGAAAGGGGAGACTCTCAGCTACAAACTAATATGACCCCACTATGGAAAGAGGAGACTCTCAGCTACAAACTAATATGACCCCACTATGGAAAGGGGAGACTCTCAGATACAAACTAATATGACCCCACTATGGAAAGGGGAGACTCTCAGATACAAACTAATATGACCCCACTATGGAAAGAGGAGACTCAGCTACAAACTAATATGACCCCACTATGGAAAGGGGAGACTCTCAGATACAAACTAATATGACCCCACTATGGAAAGAGGAGACTCTCAGTTACAAACTAATATGACCCCACTATGGAAAGAGGAAACTCAGCTACAAACTAATATGACCCCACTATGGAAAGAGGAGACTCTCAGATACAAACAAATATGACCCCACTATGGAAAGGGGAGACTCTCAGCTACAAACTAATATGACCCCACTATGGAAAGGGGAGACTCTCAGATACAAACTAATATGACCCCACTATGGAAAGAGGAGACTCAGATACAAACTAATTTGACCCCACTATGGAAAGAGGAGACTCAGCTACAAACTAATATGACCCCACTATGGAAAGAGGAGACTCTCAGCTACAAACTAATATGACCCCACTATGGAAAGAGGAGACTCAGCTACAAACTAATATGACCCCACTATGGAAAGGGGAGACTCAGATACAAACTAATATGACCCCACTATGGAAAGAGGAGACTCTCAGATACAAACTAATATGACCCCACTATGGAAAGAGGAGACTCAGCTACAAACTAATATGACCCCACTATGGAAAGGGGAGACTCTCAGCTACAAACTAATATGACCCCACTATGGAAAGAGGAGACTCAGCTACAAACTAATATGACCCCACTATGGAAAGGGGAGACTCAGATACAAACTAATATGACCCCACTATGGAAAGAGGAGACTCTCAGATACAAACTAATATGACCCCAATATGGAAAGGGGAGACTCTCAGATACAAACTAATATGACCCCACTATGGAAAGGGGAGACTCTCAACTACAAACTAATATGACCCCACTATGGAAAGAGGAGACTCAGCTACAAACTAATATGACCCCACTATGGAAAGAGGAGACTCTCAGCTACAAACTAATTTGACCCCACTATGGAAAGAGGAGACTCTCAGCTACAAACTAATATGACCCCACTATGGAAAGAGGAGACTCAGCTACAAACTAATATGACCCCACTATGGAAAGAGGAGACTCTCAGCTACAAACTAATATGACCCCACTATGGAAAGAGGAGACTCAGCTACAAACTAATATGACCCCACTATGGAAAGGGGAGACTCTCAGATACAAACTAATATGACCCCACTATGGAAAGAGGAGACTCTCAGTTACAAACTAATATGACCCCACTATGGAAAGAGGAGACTCAACTACAAACTAATATGACCCCACTATGGAAAGAGGAGACTCTCAGATACAAACAAATATGACCCCACTATGGAAAGGGGAGACTCTCAGCTACAAACTAATATGACCCCACTATGGAAAGGGGAGACTCTCAGATACAAACTAATATGACCCCACTATGGAAAGAGGAGACTCAGATACAAACTAATTTGACCCCACTATGGAAAGAGGAGACTCAGCTACAAACTAATATGACCCCACTATGGAAAGAGGAGACTCTCAGCTACAAACTAATATGACCCCACTATGGAAAGAGGAGACTCAGCTACAAACTAATATGACCCCACTATGGAAAGGGGAGACTCAGATACAAACTAATATGACCCCACTATGGAAAGAGGAGACTCTCAGATACAAACTAATATGACCCCACTATGGAAAGAGGAGACTCAGCTACAAACTAATATGACCCCACTATGGAAAGGGGAGACTCTCAGCTACAAACTAATATGACCCCACTATGGAAAGAGGAGACTCAGCTACAAACTAATATGACCCCACTATGGAAAGGGGAGACTCAGATACAAACTAATATGACCCCACTATGGAAAGAGGAGACTCTCAGATACAAACTAATATGACCCCAATATGGAAAGGGGAGACTCTCAGATACAAACTAATATGACCCCACTATGGAAAGGGGAGACTCTCAACTACAAACTAATATGACCCCACTATGGAAAGAGGAGACTCAGCTACAAACTAATATGACCCCACTATGGAAAGAGGAGACTCTCAGCTACAAACTAATTTGACCCCACTATGGAAAGAGGAGACTCAGCTACAAACTAATATGACCCCACTATGGAAAGAGGAGACTCAGCTACAAACTAATATGACCCCACTATGGAAAGAGGAGACTCTCAGCTACAAACTAATATGACCCCACTATGGAAAGAGGAGACTCAGCTACAAACTAATATGACCCCACTATGGAAAGAGGAGACTCTCAGATACAAACTAATATGACACCACTATGGAAAGGGGAGACTCTCAGCTACAAACTAATATGACCCCACTATGGAAAGAGGAGACTCTCAGCTACAAACTAATATGACCCCACTATGGAAAGAGGAGACTCAGCTACAAACTAACATGACCCCACTATGGAAAGAGGAGACTCTCAGATACAAACTAATATGACCCCACTATGGAAAGAGGAGACTCTCAGATACAAACTAATATGACACCACTATGGAAAGGGGAGACTCTCAGCTACAAACTAATATGACCCCACTATGGAAAGGGGAGACTCTCAGATACAAACTAATATGACCCCACTATGGAAAGAGGAGACTCAGCTACAAACTAATATGACCACACTATGGAAAGAGGAGACTCAGCTACAAACTAATATGACCCCACTATGGAAAGGGGAGGCTCTCAGCTACAAACTAATATGACCCCACTATGGAAAGGGGAGACTCTCAGATACAAACTAATATGACCCCACTATGGAAAGAGGAGACTCAGCTACAAACTAATATGACCCCACTATGGAAAGAGGAGACTCTCAGATACAAACTAATATGACCCCACTATGGAAAGAGGAGACTCAGCTACAAACTAATATGACCCCACTATGGAAAGAGGAGACTCTCAGCTACAAACTAATATGACCCCACTATGGAAAGAGGAGACTCTCAACTACAAACTAATATGACCCCACTATGGAAAGAGGAGACTCAGATACAAACTAATATGACCCCACTATGGAAAGGGGAGACTCTCAGCTACAAACTAATTTGACCCCACTATGGAAAGAGGAGACTCAGCTACAAACTAATATGACCCCACTATGTAAAGAGGAGACTCTCAGATACAAACTAATATGACCCCACTATGGAAAGAGGAGACTCTCAGCTACAAACTAATTTGACCCCACTATGGAAATAGGAGACTCTCAGCTACAAACTAATATGACCCCACTATGGAAAGAGGAGACTCTCAGATACAAACTAATATGACCCCACTATGGAAAGAGGAGACTCAGCTACAAACTAATATGACCCCACTATGGAAAGAGGAGACTCTCAGATACAAACTAATATGACCCCACTATGGAAAGGGGAGACTCTCAGCTACAAACTAATATGACCCCACTATGGAAAGAGGAGACTCTCAGCTACAAACTAATATGACCCCACTATGGAAAGAGGAGACTCAGCTACAAACTAACATGACCCCACTATGGAAAGAGGAGACTCAGATACAAACTAATATGACCCCACTATGGAAAGAGGAGACTCTCAGATACAAACTAATATGACACCACTATGGAAAGGGGAGACTCTCAGCTACAAACTAATATGACCCCACTATGGAAAGGGGAGACTCTCAGATACAAACTAATATGACCCCACTATGGAAAGAGGAGACTCAGCTACAAACTAATATGACCACACTATGGAAAGAGGAGACTCAGCTACAAACTAATATGACCCCACTATGGAAAGGGGAGGCTCTCAGCTACAAACTAATATGACCCCACTATGGAAAGGGGAGACTCTCAGATACAAACTAATATGACCCCACTATGGAAAGAGGAGACTCAGCTACAAACTAATATGACCCCACTATGGAAAGGGGAGGCTCTCAGCTACAAACTAATATGACCCCACTATGGAAAGGGGAGACTCTCAGATACAAACTAATATGACCCCACTATGGAAAGAGGAGACTCTCAGCTACAAACTAATATGACCCCACTATGGAAAGAGGAGACTCTCAGATACAAACTAATATGACCCCACTATGGAAAGAGGAGACTCAGCTACAAACTAATATGACCCCACTATGGAAAGAGGAGACTCTCAGCTACAAACTAATATGACCCCACTATGGAAAGAGGAGACTCTCAACTACAAACTAATATGACCCCACTATGGAAAGAGGAGACTCAGATACAAACTAATATGACCCCACTATGGAAAGGGGAGACTCTCAGCTACAAACTAATTTGACCCCACTATGGAAAGAGGAGACTCAGCTACAAACTAATATGACCCCACTATGTAAAGAGGAGACTCTCAGATACAAACTAATATGACCCCACTATGGAAAGAGGAGACTCTCAGCTACAAACTAATATGACCCCACTATGGAAAGGGGAGACTCTCAGATACAAACTAATATGACCCCACTATGGAAAGAGGAGACTCTCAGCTACAAACGAATTTGACCCCACTATGGAAAGGGGAGACTCAGCTACAAACTAATATGACCCCACTATGGAAAGAGGAGACTCAGCTACAAACTAATTTGACCCCACTATGGAAAGAGGAGACTCTCAGCTACAAACTAATATGACCCCACTATGGAAAGAGGAGACTCTCAGATACAAACTAATATGACCCCACTATGGAAAGAGGAGACTCTCAGCTACAAACTAATATGACCCCACTATGGAAAGGGGAGACTCTCAGCTACAAACTAATTTGACCCTACTACAAATTATTTTTTTTTATTTATTATTAAAAAACATATATTTAACCTTTATTTAACCAGGTAGGCCAGTTGAGAACATGTTCTCATTTACAATTGCGACCTGGTCGAGATAAAGCAAAGCAGTTCGACACATACAACAACACAGAGTTACACATGGAGTAAACAAACATACAGTCAATAACACAATAGAAAAATGTATATACAGTGTGTGCAAATGTAGTAAGATTAGGGAGGTAAGGCAATAAAAAGGCCATAGTGGCAAAATAATTACAGTTTAGTATTAACTATGGAGTGATAGATGTGCAGATGATGATGTACAAGTAGAGATGCTGGGGTGCACAAGAGCAAACAATAAACAAAAATATGGGGATGAGGTAGTTGGGCAGGCTATTTACAGATGGGCTGTGTACAGGTGCAATGATCGGTAAGCTGCTCTGACAGCCGATGCTTAAGTTTGTGAGGGAGATATAAGTCTCCAGCTTCAGAGATTTTTGAAATTCGTTCCAGTCATTGGCAGCAGAGAACTGGAAGGAGAGGCGGCCAAAGGGGAAGTTGGCTTTGGGGATGACCAGTGAAATATACCTGCTGGAGCGTGTGCTATGGGTGGGTGTTGCCATGGTGACCAGTGAGATGAGATAAGGTGGGGCTTTACCTAGCAAAGACTTATAGATGACCTGGAACCAGTGGGTTTGGCGACGAATATGTAGCGAGGGCCAGCCAACGAGAGCATACACTTTGCAGTGGTGGGTAGTATATGGGGCTTTGGTGACAAAACGGATGGCACTGTGATAGACTGCATCTCATTTGCTGAGTAGAGTGTTGGAGGCTATTTTATAGATGACATCGCCGAAGTCAAGGATCGGTAGGATAGTCAGTTTTACGAGGGTATGTTTAGCAGCAAGAGTGAAGGTGGCTTTGTTGCAAAATAGGAAGCCGATTGTAGATTTAATTTTGGATTGGAGATGCTTAATGTGAGTCTGGAGGGAGCATTTACAGTCTAACCAGACACCTAGGTATTTGTAGTTGTCCACATATTCTAAGTCAGAACCGTCCAGAGTAGTGATGCTTGACGGGCTGGTGGGTGCAGGCAGCGATTGACAAGGGTCCTAAAATTGAAAATCAAAATAGCTTAATTCTCCATCTAAAACTCTAAAAATTATATTTATTAGTAGAACCCCCCCCCTTTTAGAGGAGATATTGAACTATACAGTTATTAAACCATATAGATATTAAACTACATATATATTAAACCATACAGATATTAAACCATATAGATATTAAACAATATAGATATTAAACTATATAGATATTAAACTATATAGATATTAAACTATACAGATATTAAACCATACATATATTAAACCATATAGATATTACACTATATAGATATTAAACTACATATATATTAAACCATACAGATATTAAACCATATAGATATTAAACAATATAGATATTAAACTATATAGATATTAAACAATATAGATATTAAACTATACAGATATTAAACCATACATATATTAAACCATATAGATATTAAACCATATAGATTTTAAACTATATTGAAATTAAACCATATATATATTAAATTATGTAGATGTTAAAACATACAGATATTTAATTCTATTGAAATTAAATCATATATATATTAAACCATACAGACATTCAATTATATAGATATTAAACAATATAGATATTAAGCTATACAGATAATAAACCATTAGGAATATTAAACCATATAGATACTAAACTATATAGATATTAAACTATATTGAAATTAAACCATATAGATATTAAACCATACAGATAATAAACTATATAGATTTTAAATCATTCAGATATTAAACTTTATAGATATTTAACTATATAGATATTAAACTATATAGATATTAAACTATACAGATATTTAACCTATAGATATTAAACTGCACAGATATTTAACCTATAGATATTAAACCATATTGATATTAATCTTTATAGATATTAAACCATATAGATATTATAGAGATATTTTTTATGTAAAAAATATATTTATATTGAATATTCGAAACTTGCAGTGAAGCCACTCAACAACTACACCATACCAGTCATCCAGACTCCCATTCAGAGCGACACACAGAAGCATCCAGGGTCAATGCCCGGGCCAAAAAACGTGAACCCGAACCCTCCAAGATCCCCCCTACAGTTCCCCAATAGCTGTCCCTCAACCATCCGAGACCCTTCCCACAGTCCCCCCAGGAAGAAAAATAAAAAATACAATCATGTATTAATAACAATTAAACCCCCCCCCCCCCCCAAATCACCAACAACCAAGAGATCCCACTTGTCTCCAGAAAATGAGACATGGCTATCTGCACAAAGGCAAAAAGGCAATTTTTAAACAATGGATGAGCTTTTTTTAGTAATCTACTTGAGAACCATTTAGGGATCAAATAAATCTTTTGAATAAGTGTAGCTTTCAGAGAGAGGTTTAGTCCTTTGATATTTAATCATCTCAACCCACCCAATTCATATTCATTATATAGATAGGCACGCTTTATTTTGTCTGGTTTAGTGTCCCAGATAAAGTGAAATATTTTTTGCTCATATGATTTGAAAAAAGAATCATCAGGAGTAGGCAGCTCCATCAGTAAGTGAGTAAACTGAGATATGACTAAGGAGTTAATCAGGGCAAATTTTCCATAAATAGACAGGTATTTACCTCTCCATGGTTGCAGGATCGTGTCTATTTTTACAAGTTTTCTATTGAAATTCATTGTGGAGAGCTTATTTATATATTTTGTGATATGAATACCAAGTATGTCTACTTCACCATCAGCCCATTTTATAGGTAAACGGCAGGGTAATGTAAAAGTTGTATTTTTTAAGGATCCAATACGTAATATTGTACACTTATCATAATTAGGTTTTAGTCCAGAGAGTACAGAAAAGTTATCTAGATCTCCAATGAGACATTGCAGGGATCTAGCTTGCGGACTTAATATAAAACTTGAGTCATCGGCATACATGGACACCTTTGTTTTTAAGCCTTGGATTTCTATTCCTCTAATGTTGTTATTGGATCTGATTTTAATAGCTAGCATTTCGATGGCCATAACGAATAGATATGGTGACAGCGGACACCCCTGTTTAACTCCTCTTAAGTAGCCGTTATTTACTATTTTACGCCTGGGGTTGCTATACATTATTTTTACCCATTTTATAACAGAATTACCTAACTTGAAATAATCCTGGCATTTATAAATAAAATCCAGTCTTACTTTATCAAATGCCTTTTCAAAATCCGCTATAAATACCATTCCTGGCTTCTTAGATGTTTCACGATGTTCTATTATTTCTAATAGTTGTCATATATTTTCTTCAATGTATCGTCCATGAAAAAACCTGTCTGCTCAGGATGAACAATACGTGGTAAAACCCTTTTAAATCTGACTCCTATGCATTTTGCTAGTACTTTTGCATCACAACATTGAAGTGTAAGGGGCCTCCAGTTTTTTAGATAGACTGGGTCTTTATATTTGCCATCTGGGTCTTGTTTAATAATAGAGAAATCAGACCTTCCTGCTGAGTACCTGACAGACTACCATTTATATAGGAGTAGTTAAAACAATCTAACAATGGAGTTTTTAGTCTATCAAAAAATACTTGATATACCTCTACTGGTATGCCATCAAGCCTGGGGGTATTTCCAGACTGAAAGGATGTAATAGCCTCAAAAGGTTCTTCCTCTGTAATTTGACACCAGAGCATCAGCCTTTGCACTGATCTTTCTGTACATTTGTTATTTTTCCATTTTCTATATTATTTGGAAATAATTCCTTACCATAATCTTCATTCAGTGGGAAAGGATGAGACGGAAAAGAGAACATCTGCCTAAAATAAAATAATTAGCTTCCTCTTTTAAAATATCAATCGGAGAATCATAGATGATTACGTCTTCAGAAACGAGTTTCTGTCAATTCTTTTTGTTAGCTCCTCTATTGGAGATTCAGGAAGAATTTAGTGCATTTTTCTCCATATTCCATCCAGTTTGCTTTATTTTTGTAATAGATTACATTAGATCGTTCTTGAATAAGTTTCTCAAGTTCTTTTAGTTTTTCCTCCAACTTATTTTGTATCTCTGTAGTATCGTTTTTATTGCTATCTACCTGTACTATCAGTTCATGGATTTCCTTAGTCTTGTCTCTTTGGCCAGAAACTGCTTTTTATTATTGATAAATATTGAATTGAATGAATTGAATGAAGGTACATTTAAAGGTATCCCAGACAATAAGGGGATTTGCTGAGCCTATATTATACTGGAAAAATTCAGTTATAAATTATTTTGTCTTAGTTAAAAATAAACTTTAACAGTAAACTTTGATAAAATTTCCAATATCCCCGTCCACGTGGAAAACCTATAAGAGTTATGTGAATGCCAATTAGATGATGATCCGATCACATTCTGTCTCCTATTAAAACATTTTTAGCCTTTGATGCAAGAGAGAAAGAGACAAGAAAGTAGTCAAGATGACTAGCTTCATGTATATCTCACTAGGTCTGGGGTTTTTTGTCTCCAAATATCCACTATTTCTAATATTTGTGATTTCCTAAAGAGGTGATGATAGTTTGTAGTGATTACTTTTACGGTCCCAGAGCTGACAAGGTAAAAAAAAAAAAAAATCTGTCGTTCTGCCCCTGTACAAGGCAGTTAACCCACCGTTCCTAGGCCGTCATTGAAAATAAAAATGTTTTCTTAACTGACTTGCCTAGTTAAATAAAGGTTAAATAAAACACTGTGTTACAGTCTCCTACCATAATAATTAGATCATGTGTTGCCTGTAAGTTCAATAAATTGGTATAAATGTTTTCGAAGAAGTGTGGATCATCCTGATTTGGACCATATAGATTAATGAGCCAAATCTCTTTTTCGTCCTCTTTCATATTTAAAAGGATCCATCTTCCTTTGCGAGTCATTCCTGACTAATTGCACATTCAGATCGAAATTTTTGTTAATTAATATCATCACACCCTTTGACCGAAAAAATATTTCACCACCCTATTCCTTTTTCCACGCAACTTCATATATGTAGAGTGAGTTTCCTGTAAACAGTATATGTTATATTCCTTTCCTTTTAGCCATGTAAAGACTGATTTTCGATTTTAAATAATCTGCTGAACTGTTACAATTATAAATGGCAATACTTATTTCACCCCTTACCATAACTAGATAACAAAATACTATTCTCAGTCTAAATTGACCATAATTATAATAAGTTACTGCCATCTATAGAGATATTAAAAATATATAGATATTAAACTATATAGATATTAAACCATATAGATATTAAACCATATAGATATGAAACTATACAGATATTAAACTATATAGACATTAAACTATATAGATATTAAACCATATAGATATTGAACTATATAGATATTAAATTCTATAGATATTAAACCATATAGATATTGAACTGTATAGATATTAAACCATAGAGATATTAAACTATACAAATATTAAACTATATAGACATTAAACTATATAGATATTAAACCATATAGATATTGAACTATATAGATATTAAACCATATAGATATTAAACTATACAGATATTAAACCATATAGATATTAAAATATACAGATATTAAAATATATAGATATTAAACTATACAGATATTAAACCATATAGATATTAAACTATATAGATATTAAAATGTACAGATATTAAACCATATAGATATTAAACTATATAGATATTAAAATGTACAGATATTAAACTATATAGATATTAAACTATATAGATATTAAACGATATAGATATTAAACTATACAGATGTTAAACTATTCAGATATTAAACCATATAGATAATATTAAACTCACAGAGTAGAAGACGGGTGCGTTCCATCTCAGCGTGTCGATTACTAACTCTCTAAACTCTAGTGACTTGTAGCCTGTCAAACCCCCCACACCACCTCTCCTCTCCACCCATCTGTACTTCCTCTCTGCTGAGAGGATGTGAAAGATGTGCATTACAGAAGGAAGGGGCCTAGCGAGAAGAGAGACACAGAGAGAGAAGAGTGATAGAGAAAAGAAAAAAGAAAAGAAAAAAAGAAGAAAGAGAAAGAGTGCTAGAGAGGAAGAGGAAGAAAGAGAGAGAATCATGTTTAAAGTGTTGATAACTGTATCTCTGATTGAACCATGTTGTAAAGTGTTGATAACTGTATCTCTGATTGAACCATGTTGTAAAGTGCTGATAACTGTATCTCTGATTGAACCATGTTGTAAAGTGCTGATAACTGTATCTCTGATTGAACCATGTTGTAAAGTGTTGATAACTGTATCTCTGATTGAACCATGTTGTAAAGTGTTGATTACTGTATCTCTGATTGAACCATGTTCTAAAGTGTTGATAACTGTCTGTTTAGGTGAAACCAGGGTACCCAGGAAGACACACCAAGACCAATTAGGTGAGTTTCTACCTTACATCACAACAGCTGCAGGGTCACAATATGGTATTCTGAACACAGTGTGTACTATATTATATTACCTCTTAGTAGAAGTAGATAGTAGGATGGATTAGAGTCAACTACCACAATATGGTATTCTGAACACAGTGTGTACTATATTATATTACCTCTTAGTAGAAGTAGATAGTAGGATGGATTAGAGTCAACTACCAAAATACTGATATGAATACATGCATTTAAGAGTAAATAGCCCTGGTATTGATGAGGAGTAAATAGCCCTGGTATTGATGAGGAGTAAATAGCCCTGGTATTGAGGAGGAGTAAATAGCCGTGGTATTGATGAGGAGTAAATAGCCGTGGTATTGATGAGGAGTAAATAGCCCTGGTATTGATGAGGAGTAAATAGCCCTGGTATTGAGGAGGAGTAAATAGCCGTGGTATTGATGAGGAGTAAATACACTTTTGACTAGTAAATCATGTGATATGATTTCCATTTCTAAGTGGTTCTGTATTGGATAAGTAAATACATGGCCACACTGATGAACTACTTCTGTGTTGAACAGGTGATCATGATGAAGAAGAGTGAGGCTGAGATCACCTGATCACCATAACAACCATCAGAATGGAACTCATGGAATTCTAATATAGAACTGTGAGTCACAATGCTGTATGTTGTTACATTGTAGCTCCCCCTGCTGGAACAATAGTGGCATTTGATCAAATGTGATCTATTAACTGATACATGTATTATTCTGATTGGAATGTGTTTTAATATAATGTGTGTTGTATTATTCATTCAGCAGCTTTAACATCAGTCATATACTGGTCATATACTGTATAGCATTATGGTTGATACATTGTAAATGCCTTCACTTTTCATGTCTATACAGATCAACTGATAGGTGTTGAGGTTCAGGCATTATTGTTACAGGTTCAGTATAATGTTATACCGTTACATGTTACAGAGATAGAAAACATACAGGAGAGGAGAATTCAATTATTACAATTATTATCTTTATTTTCCCATTTTGGTCTCTATATTAGTTCATTAGTTTGTTTAAACATGAACTAATGTAGGCCTTTTATTTTATTGTGGTTGTTTTGTGCAAACCATTATTTGTCAATTAATCATCTACAGTGACAAGAAGAAGTATGTGACAGTGCAGAATGCTCAATGAGGTTAAGAAGAATCCTAGTCTGTCAGCTAAAGACTTACAGAAATCTCTGGAACATGCTAACATCTCTGTTGACGAGTCTACGATACGTAAAACACTAAACAATAATGGTGTTCATAGGAGGACACCACGGAAGAAGCCACTGCTGTCCAAAAAAACCATTGCTGCACATCTCTGAAGATGTGATCTGATGATGCAAAAGAGCCTCTGGATGTTCCACAGCCCTACTGGCAAAATGTTATGAGGACAGATGGAACTACAGTTGATTTGTTTGGAAGGAACACAACACTGTGTGGAGAGAACAAAAGGCACAGCACACCAACATCAAAACCTCATCCCAACTGTAAAGTCTGGTGGAGGGAGCATCATGGTTTGGGGCTGCTTTGCTGCCTCAGGGCCTGGACAGCTTGATATCATCTATGGAGAAATGAATTCCCCAGTTTTTCAAGACATTTTGTAGGAGAATGTAAGGCTATCTGTCCGCCAATTGAAGCTCAGCAGAAGTTGGGTGATGCAACAGGACAACGACCCAAAACACAGAAGTAAATCAACAACAGAATGGCTTCAACAGAAGAAAATACACCTTCTGGAGCGGCCCAGTCAGAGTCCTGACCTCAACCCGATTGAGATGCTGTCGCATGACCTCGAGAGAACGGTTCACACCAGACATCCCAAGAATATTGCTGAACTGAAACAGTTTTGTAAAGAGGAATGGTCCAAAATTCCTCCTAACCGTTGTGCAGGTCTGATCCTCAACAACAGAAAATGTTTGGTTGAGGCTATTGCTGTGAAAGGAGGGTCAACCAGTTATTAAATCCAAGGGTTCACATAGTTTTTTTCCCACCCTGTTGATGTTTACACTGTGTGTTCATTAAAGACATGACAATGTATAATTGTTTGTGTGTTATTAGTTTAATCAGACTGTGTTTGTCTATTGTTGTGACTTAGATGAAGATCAGATCATATTTTATTACAAATTTATGCAGAAATCCAGGTAATTCCAAAGGGTTCAAATACTTTTTCTTGCCATTGTAGGTAAGATATTGCTTTTGTCTTTGTAGCTTATAGAATGAAATAAATTATTTTGTAGCCTGTTTTTTAATCTGTTCTGAATGACATCAAAACCACTCTGTTTTTAATCCCCCTACAGCCCCCAGGGCCTTGAGTATCTTCTAAATACTCCATTCCAGGTTCCCCCTACAGCCCCCAGGGCCTTGAGTATCTTCTAAATACTCCATTCCAGGTTCCCCCTACAGCCCCCAGGGCCTTGAGTATCTTCTAAATACTCCATTCCAGGTTTCCCCTACAGCCCCCAGGGCCTTGAGTATCTTCTAAATGCTCCATTCCAGGTTTCCCCTACAGCCCCCAGGGCCTTGATTATCTTCTAAATGCTCCATTCCAGGTTTCCCCTACAGCCCCCAGGGCCTTGAGTATCTTCTAAATGCTCCATTCCAGGTTTCCCCTACAGCCCCCAGGGCCTTGAGTATCTTCTAAATGATCCATTCCAGGTTCCCCTACAGCCCCCAGGGCCTTGAGTATCTTCTAAATGCTCCATTCCAGGTTTCCCCTACAGCCCCCAGGGCCTTGAGTATCTTCTAAATACTCCATTCCAGGTTTCCCCTACAGCCCCCAGGGCCTTGAGTATCTTCTAAATGCTCCATTCCAGGTTTCCCCTACAGCCCCCAGGGCCTTGAGTATCTTCTCAATACTCCATTCCAGGTTTCCCCTACAGCCCCCAGGGCCTTGAGTATCTTCTACATGCTCCATTCCAGGTTTCCCCTACAGCCCCCAGGGCCTTGAGTATCTTCTAAATACTCCATTCCAGGTCCCCCCTACAGCCCCCAGGGCCTTGAGTATCTTCTAAATGCTCCATTCCAGGTTTCCCCTACAGCCCCCAGGGCCTTGAGTATCTTCTAAATGCTCCATTCCAGGTTTCCCCTACAGCCCCCAGGGCCTTGAGTATCTTCTAAATACTCCATTCCAGGTTTCCCCTACAGCCCCCAGGGCCTTGCGTATCTTCTAAATGCTCCATTCCAGGTTTCCCCTACAGCCCCCAGGGCCTTGAGTATCTTCTAAATGCTCCATTCCAGGTTTCCCCTACAGCCCCCAGGGCCTTGAGTATCTTCTAAATACTCCATTCCAGGTTTCCCCTACAGCCCCCAGGGCCTTGCGTATCTTCTAAATGCTCCATTCCAGGTTTCCCCTACAGCCCCCAGGGCCTTGAGTATGTCTCTAATATTGAATTAATATTGAAGTATCTTGCAGCAACATGCTGATAACTCCACCTTTCTCTCTGATACAATTAGTGGTATTTCTGCCATACTGCTCACATCTAGCTAGTCCACAAATGACATTGAAAGTCACATTTATTTTTATGATCAATGTTCTTGCGACAATTTCACCTCGCAAGTTGTTTCTAGTTGAAATATTTACTACAGCCTAGTAGTTGTCACATTTATTTCAAGATTCACATTTGTGCTCGTATGTGTTTAAGGACATTTGATATGAAGTTTTAATGTCCATATCAGAACTATATAGAGCTAGATATCGCGAGATTACATGAAGTTAATTTCCATATCAGAACACTAGATGGAGCTAGATATCGCGAGATGACATGAACTTAATTTCCATATCAGAATACTAGATGGAACTAGATATCGCGAGATGACATGAAGTTAATGTCCATATCAGAACACTAGATGGAGCTAGATATCGCGAGATGATATGCAACTAGAAGTACTGTAAGTGAAAGTGAAAGTAAAGTGTGAAACTCCACCACCCTTTTCCTCCGTTATTTCTGGAACAGACGTCGTGTTACATTCTGTTCGTTGACAAATTAGTCTTTCAACTGTTTTGGTTTATTTTAATAAACTCCTAATAGTTTTATTCACCAGTTACAAACAGCTTTACCTTGGAGTCAGACTTGTTTTGTTAGTGAAATGAAGACCTTTCCGACCTCGGCGGTCTGGTGTTTTGGGATTCTGTTCATCAGTGTTTTATTGAAAACGACAGGTAGGCCACAACATTATTCCTTCATTATTTAGCCTGTAGGCTATTTTATTATCTGAACATAATATTAACAAGAAAGAAACGGGGAGAATTCAAGTTCAGGCTCAAAACCGAGTGCAGGAAATGTAGATGTCTTGTCGTCTGATCAGACAGGACAGTTTGGGTGTGGTGGTGCTATAGGGTGTCCGTGGCAGAGAAACACTATTTATTTTAACGTCACTTCGATACGGCAGTGACTTGTTCGTAGCAGGTTAGGAGAAGTTACGATGTAGGTTAGGACAAATAGTTAGGTTAAGAAAAGGGTTAGCGAAAATGTAGGTTAGGATTGTGAGTTAAGTTTAGGTAAAGTGTTAGCGAAAATGCTCTCCTAACTTGTTACGAAAATCGTAGCTGTATCGAAGTGGCGCATAAAGTAGAGGGTGTTAAATTGTTAGGCTAAAGGAAGTGTAGCCATGTTTATGACTAAAAAGAGGAGACGTTTTACCATCTGAGTTGAAGAGACACACAGAATTCAGAAAGTAAAACGTCTTCTCTTTTCAGTCATAAATATGGCTACAACCAAGGAAGTGTAGACTCACCAGGTCGAAATAATGAAGGTTAGATTTGGGAACAAGGGTTATGTTTAAAATGAGCTAAAATATGTGGAATTTTTGCCATACTGCTCACACCTGTCTAGCTAGTCCACAACTGACAGTGAAAGTCACATTAATGTTATATGATCAAATGTTCTTTAGACAATTTCATATTGCAAGTTGAAATATTAACTACAGCCTATTTATTTAGTTTACATTGTTTGCAAACTCATGTGACACGTATTAATGCCAAATTAACACGCAAAACAGGCACACACACAAAAAAAACGTCTATACAATTGAAGTCGGGAGTTTACATACATTTAGGTTGGAGTCATTAAAACTCATTTTTCAACCACTCCCAAATTTCTTGTTAACAAACTATAGTTTTGGCAAGTTGGTTAGGACATCTGCTTTGTGCAGGACACAAGTAATTTTTCCAACAATTGTTTACAGACAGATTATTCCACTTATAATTCACTGTATCACAATTCCAGTGGGTCAGAAGTTTACACTAAGTTGTCTGTGCCTTTAAACAGCTTGGAAAATTCCAGAAAATGATGTCATGGCTTTAGAAGCTTCTGATAGGCTAATTGACATCATTTGAGACAATTGGAGGTGTACCTGTGGAGGTATTTCAAGGCCTACCTTCAAACTCAGTGCCTCTTTGCTTGACATCATGGGAAAATCTAAAGAAATCAGCCAAGAACAATTGTAGACCTCCACAAATCTGGTTCATCCTTGGGAGCAATTTCCAAATGCCTGAAGGTACCACGTTCATCAGTACAAACAATTGTACGCAAGTATAAACACCATGGGACCACGCAGCCGTCATACCGCTCAGGAAGGAGACGCGTTCTGTCTCCTAGAGATTACGTACTTTGGTGTGAAAAGTGCAAATCAATCCCAGAACAACAGCAAAGGACCTTGTGAAGATGCTGGAGGAAACGGGTACACATGTATCTATAGCCACAGTAAAACGAGTCCTATATCGACATAACCTGAAAGGTCGCTCAGCAAGGAAGAAGCCACTGCTCCAAAACCGCCAAACCTGACTCAGTTACACCAGCTCTGTCAGTAGGAATGGGCCAAAATTCACCCAACTTATTGTGGGAAGCTTGTGGAAGACTACCCAAAACGTTTGACCCAAGTTAAGCAATTTAAATGCTACCGAATACTAATTGAGTGTATGTAAACTTCTGACCCACTGGGAATGTGATGAAAGAAATAAAAGCTGAAATAATTCTATCCACTATTATTCTGACATTTCACATTCTTAAAATAAATTTACTAGGATTAAATGTCAGGAATTGTGAAAAACTGTATGTAAACTTCCAACTTCAACTGTATATATTTTTTTAGCTAATGGGGGCGTGCTTGGTCCTCCCTTTCCTGTAGTCCACAATCATCTCCTTTGTCTTGATCACTTTGAGGGAGAGGTTGTTGTCACCACCGGCCAGTTCTCTGACCTCCTCCCTATAGGCTGTCTCGTTGTCGGTGATCAGGCCTACCACTGTTGTGTCATTGGCAAACTTAATGATGGTGTTGGAGTCGTGCCTGGCCATGCAGTCATGAGTGAACAGGGAGTACAGGAGGGGACAACCAGACCGAGCACGCCCCCATTCTCATCGACGGGACTGTAGTGGAGCAGGTTGAGAGCCTCAAGTTCCTTGGTGTCCACATCAACAACAAACTAGAATGGTCCAAACACACCAAGACAGTCGTGAAGAGGGCCTATTCCCCCAAGGCACTACAGAGGGTAGTGCGCACGGGCCAGTACATCACTGGGGCTAAGCTGCCTGCCATCCAGGACCTCTACGGCCCTAAAAATTGTCAAAGACCCCAGCCACCCCAGCCATAGACTGTTCTCTCTACTACCGCATGGCAAGTGGTACCAGAGTGCCAAGTCTAGGACAAAAAGGCTTCTCAACAGTTTTTACCCCCAAGCCATAAGACTCCTGAACAGGTAATCAAATGGTTACCCGGACTATTTGCATTGTGTGCCCCCCCCCCCCAACCCCTCTTTTTACGCTGCTGCTACTCTCTGTTTTTCTTATATGCATAGTCACTTTAACTATACATTCATGTACATACTACCTCAATCAGCCTGACTAACCGGTGCCTGTATACAGCCTCTCTACTGTATATAGCCTCTCTACTGTTATAGCCTCTCTACTGTATATAGCCTCTCTACTGTATATAACCTCTCTACTGTATATAGCCTCTCTACTGTATATAGCCTCACTACTGTATATAGCCTCTCTACTGTATGTAGCCTCTCTACTGTATATAGCCTCTCTACTGTATATAGCCTCACTACTGTATGTAGCCTCTCTACTGTATGTAGCCTCTCTACTGTATATAGCCTCACTACTGTATATAGCCTCACTACTGTATATAGCCTCTCTACTGTATATAGCCTCTACTGTATATAGCCTCACTACTGTATATAGCCTCTCTACTGTATATAGCCTCTCTACTGTATATAGCCTCTCTACTGTATATAGCCTCTCTACTGTATATAGCCTCTACTGTATATAGCCTCTCTACTGTATATAGCCTCTCTACTGTATATAGCCTCTCTACTGTATATAGCCTCTCTACTGTATATAGTCTCTCTACTGTATATAGCCTCTCTACTGTATATAGCCTCTCTACTGTATATAGCCTCTCTACTGTATATAGTCTCTCTACTGTATATAGCCTCTCTACTGTATATAGTCTCTCTACTGTATATAGCCTCTCTACTGTATATAGCCTCTCTACTGTATATAGTCTCTCTACTGTATATAGCCTCTCTACTGTATATAGCCTCTCTACTGTATATAGTCTCTCTACTGTTTATAGCCTCTCTACTGTATGTAGCCTCTCTACTGTATATAGCCTCTCTACTGTATATAGCCTCTCTACTGTATATAGCCTCTCTACTGTATATAGCCCCTCTACTGTATATAGCCTCTCTACTGTATATAGCCTACTGTATATAGCCTCTCTACTGTTATTTTTCACAGTCTTTTTTATTTCTTTACTTACCTATTGTTCACCTAATACCTTTTTTGCACTGTTGGTTAGAGCCTGTCACCTTTTAAAAATAAAATAAACTTTCGTTTGGTTTGGCGCTGAAAAGAAATCTCTGCTGTTGGGACAGCTTTAGGTGGGCCCTAACCGTTTGTGGGAAACGTTTGTCACCGTTATAGTGCAATGAATGAGTTGTTTAGTGTTGTGTAGTGGCTTTGTTGGCATGAATCAAAAAAAATTGGAGAGTTTTCCCCACCAAGATTTAAATGCTGAAATCGCCACTGGAAGAGATACAAAGAATTCAGATCGTAAAACGTCTTCTCTTTTAGTCATAAATATAGCGAAAGCCAAGTATATGTCACCAGGTCGAACAAGGGTTATGTTACAGTGCCCATTAGAGGACTCATCTTTATATCTGTGCCATAATATTGTCTGGTCAACATACAGAGTGCTGGTGGAAGCCCTAAATGGCGCTGCACATGCTTAAACAGCCTATTGGCCACTAGAGGCCTCTGTCATTCTCTATGGTAATGCCTTGTGACCCCTGTGACTGCTGTGAAGCAGGCAAGAAGAACTAAGTACTTCCGGGTCACATATTTCTGGATATCTTCAGAATAAGACTCCCGTCCTCTATACTTTGTAAAGTAATATTTAGGGTGAAAATGTGCACAATTATCGATATATTTTGTACTAGTTATCATACAAAGAATGATTACAAGTTTTTTTACGAGATATTATGTGATTTTTTTTTTGTATTTGATTATTTCAAGCCTAATGGTCAACAGTGTGTTTTGTGTGTGTAGGTACTCCTATCATCTATTACACAGTTTAATAGTAACCTATAGCAACATGATCTTTAACATTCCATCTACTGATCACAGTGTTTCTTTCCATTGTTCAACCAGTCTCACCTAAACACCTGCTAGTATCCTGCTAGTCCGCCTGGGTTAATTTAACCAAGTTGGATGCTCACGTTAGCTAACTAGCTAGCTACCACAGCTAGGTTTGACTTTTTCTAGCTAGTATCCTGCTAGTCCGCCTGGGTTAATTTAACCAAGTTGGATGCTCACGTTAGCTAACTAGGAGATAGCTACTGTAGTACCTGTTGGTCTGCCCATTGTTTTTTTCGCTCTCTCTCTGTGTGTGTGTGACTGCTTTTCAAAGCCCCTTCCCTTTCATAGATAAGACAGAGCACTTTCATGATGTGATCTGGTTCTGGAAGTGTGTGTGTGCAAAGACAAAGGACACAAGTCATACAGTGTGTGAGAAAGTAATCAGTTGGTGATAGAGGTCGACCGACTAATCAGAATGGCCGATTAATTAGGGCCGAATACAAGTTTTCATAACAATCGGAAATTTGTATTTTTGGGCTCCGATTTGCCGATTTTTAAAAATGTATATATACAGTATATCACAAAAGTGAGTACACCCCTCACAGCCATTTTCCCTCCCCGGTGTCATGTGACTCGTTAGTGTTACAAGGTCTCAGGTGTGAATGGGGAGCAGGTGTGTTAAATTTGGTGTCATCGCTCTCACACTCCCTCATACTGACTGGTCACTGGAAGTTCAACATGGCACCTCATGGCAAAGAACTCTCTGAGGATCTGAAGAAAAGAATTGTTGCTCTACATAAAGATTGGCCTGGGCTATAAGAAGATTGCCAAGACCTTGAAACTGAGCTGCAGCACAGTGGCCAAGACCATACAGAGGTTTAACTGGACAGGTTCCACTCAGAACAGGCCTCGCCATGGTCAACCAAAGAAGTTGAGTGCAGCGTCATATCCAGAGGTTGTCTTTGGGAAATAGACGTATGAGTGCTGCCAGCATTGCTGCAGAGGTTGAAGGGGTGGGGGGTCAGCCTGTCAGTGCTCAGACCATACGCCGTACACTGCATCAAATTGGTCTGCATGGTTGTCGTCCCAGAAGGAAGCCTCTTCTGAAGATGATGTACAAGAAAGCCCGCAAACAGTTTGCTGAAGACAAGCAGACTAAGGACATGGATTACTGGAACCATGTCCTGTGGTCTGATGAGACCAAGATAAACTTATTTGGTTCAGATGGTGTCAAGCGTGTGTGGCGGCAACCAGGTGAGGAGTACAAAGACAAGTGTGTCTTGCCTACAGTCAAGCATGGTGGTGGGAGTGTCATGGTCTGGGGCTGCATGAGTGCTGCCGGCACTGGGGAGCTACAGTTCATTGAGGGAACCATGAATCCCAACATGTACTGTGACATACTGAAGCAGAGCATGATCCCCTCCCTTCGGAGACTGGGCCGCAGGGCAGTATTCCAACATGATAACGACCCCAAACACACCTCCAAGACCACCACTGCCTTGCTAAAGAAGCTGAGGGTAAAGGTGATGGACTGGCCAAGCATGTCTCCAGACCTCAACCCTATTGAGCATCTGTGGGGCATCCTCAAACGGAAGGTGGAGGAGTGCAAGGTCTCTAACATCCATGATGCTCCGTGATGTCGTCGTGGAGGAGTGGAAGAGGACTCCAGTGGCAACCTGTGAAGCTCTGGTGAACTCCATGCCCAAGAGGGTTAAGGCTGGAAAATGATGGTGGCCACACAAAATATTGACACTTTGGGCCCAATTTGGACATTTTCACTTAGGGGTGTACTCACTTTTGTTGCCAGCGGTTTAGACATTAATGGCTGTGTGTTGATTTACAGTGGGGAGAACAAGTATTTGATACACTGCCGATTTTGCAGGTTTTCCTACTTACAACGCATGTAGAGGTCTGTAATTTTTATTTTTATTTTTATATTTATTAATTACTTAAAAATTATACAATGTGATTTTCTGGATTTTTGTTTTAGATTCCGTCTCTCACAGTTGAAGTGTACCTATGATAAAAATTACAGACCTCTACATGCTCTGTATTTTGAGGGGACAGCAAATTTACACTGTTATACAAGCTGTATTTTATACGTATGGGAGTAAAACGGTCACACTGTAGAGCCCTGCATCACAAATATATTTTAGCTGTAAATGCATGGTAGATAAGGATGGTGTTTATTTTGGATAACTGTAAAGATCACACTTCTAAATGCATTTGACTATCTCAACATGGCTTCCAGTTACTTCCTTATGCTGTCAATATGGCTGTTGTATCATGTAGTTTGACTATACTTTTTTATATTAATATCTGTATAGTCTAATTAATATCTATATAGTTTAATATCTATATTGTTTAACCTCACTAGGACGATAGCGTCCCACCTCGTCAACAGCCAGTGAAACTGCAGGGCGCCAAATTCAAAACAACAGAAATCCCATAATTTAAATTCCTCAAACATACAAGTATGTTACAACATTTTAAAGATACACTTGTTGTAAATCCAGCCAAAGTGTCCGATTTCAAAAAGGTTTTACGACGAAAGCACACCAAACGATTATGTAAGGTATGAGCCAAGTCACAGAAAAAGACAGCCATTTTTCCAGCTAAAGAGAGCAGAAAACAAAAAGCAGAAATAGAGATAAAATGAATCACTAACCTTTGATGGTCTTCATCAGATGACACTCATAGGACTTCCTGTTACACAATACATGTATGTTTTGTTCGGTAAAGTTCATATTTATATCAAAAAATCTGAGTTTAGGCAAGACGCTACTGTCTCATTTGGCAAAAAGCCTGAGAAAATGCAGAGCGCCAAATTAAAATTAATTACCATGAAAATTACTATAAAGTCAAACTTTCATTAAATCACACATGACAGATACCAAATTAAAGCTACACTGGTTGTGAATCCAGCCAACATGTCAGAATTCAAATAGGCTTTTCAGCGAAAGCATACAATGCTATTATCTGAGTATAGCACCATAGTAAACAAAAGAGAGAAGCATAGTTCAACCCTGCAGGTGCGACACAAAACGCAGAAATAAAAATATAATTCATGCCTTACCTTTGACGAGCTTCTGTTGTTGGCACTCCAATATGTCCCATAAACATCACAAATGGTCCTTTTGTTCGATTAATTCCGTCGTTATATATCCAAAATGTCCATTTATTTGGCGCGTTTGATCCAGAAAAACACAGGTTCCAACTTGCTCAAACGTGACAACAAAATATCTCAAAGGTTACCTGTAAACTTTGCCAAAAAATGTCAAACTACTTTTGTAATACAACTTTAGGTATTTTTTTAAAGTTAATAATCGATAAAATTGAAGACGGGATGATCTGTGTTCAATACAGGATTAAAACCAACTATAGCTAGCTTTCTGCTCACAAACAGGACACTTCGAGTGACTCTCGTTCAAAATGGCCGTACTTCTTCATTACACAAAGGAATAACCTCAACCAATTTCTAAAGACTGTTGACATCCAGTGGAAGCGGTAGGAACTGCAAGCATATCTCTTAGAAATCTGGTTTCCATATGAAAACTCATTGAAAAGAGACTGACCTAAAAAAAGAAAAAATCTGAATGGTTAGTCCTCTGGGTTTTGCCTGCCAAATAAGTTCTGTTATAGTCACAGACATGATTCAAACAGCTTTAGAAAATTCAGAGTGTTTTCTATCCAAATCTAATAATAATATGCATATCTTATCTTCTGGGGATGAGTAGCTGGCAGTTTAATTTGGGCATGCTTTTCATCCAAAATTCCGAATGCTGCCCCCTACCCTTGAGAAGTTAAGGCACTGCATCATATACCATCAGAACCTGTTAATAAAGACGTGACCTATACACTTTACTGATACAAAGTAAATGTTCAACAGTGATTGCGAATGGGACCCTAGGATTACTTACAATATGCAATTTCATCTTTCTAGATATTCTGCATAACAGAATCAAATATAATAACTATTATAAGTATAACATTACTGTTACATCAAAAACACCAACTCTTTTCTTATGAGATTATCATGCGGTCAAAACTCAACAGTGAGAATGCACTTTTTAAAATACAGGAAGGTTGTATAGTTTACCTCCATCTGATCTAGTCAGAATACAGGAAGGTTATATAGTTTAACATCTGATCTAGTCAGAATACAGGAAGGTTATATAGTTTAACACCATCTAGTCAGAATACAGGAAGGTTATATAGTTTAACACCATCTAGTCAGAATACAGGAAGGTTATATAGTTTAACACCATCTGATCTAGTCAGAATACAGGAAGGTTATATAGTTTAACACCATCTGATCTAGTCAGAATACAGGAAGGTTATATAGTTTAACACCATCTAGTCAGAATACAGGAAGGTTATATAGTTTAACATCTGATCTAGTCAGAATACAGGAAGGTTATATAGTTTACCATCTGATCTAGTCAGAATACAGGAAGGTTATATAGTTTAACACCATCTAGTCAGAATACAGGAAGGTTATATAGTTTAACACCATCTAGTCAGAATACAGGAAGGTTATATAGTTTAACACCATCTGATCTAGTCAGAATACAGGAAGGTTATATAGTTTAACACCATCTGATCTAGTCAGAATACAGGAAGGTTATATAGTTTAACACCATCTAGTCAGAATACAGGAAGGTTATATAGTTTAACATCTGATCTAGTCAGAATACAGGAAGGTTATATAGTTTAACATCTGATCTAGTCAGAATACAGGAAGGTTATATAGTTTAACATCTGATCTAGTCAGAATACAGGAAGGTTATATAGTTTAACACCATCTAGTCAGAATACAGGAAGGTTATATAGTTTAACACCATCTGATCTAGTCAGAATACAGGAAGGTTATATAGTTTAACACCATCTGATCTAGTCAGAATACAGGAAGGTTATATAGTTTAACACCATCTAGTCAGAATACAGGAAGGTTATATAGTTTAACATCTGATCTAGTCAGAATACAGGAAGGTTATATAGTTTAACATCTGATCTAGTCAGAATACAGGAAGGTTATATAGTTTAACATCTGATCTAGTCAGAATACAGGAAGGTTATATAGTTTAACACCATCTGATCTAGTCAGAATACAGGAAGGTTATATAGTTTAACATCTGATCTAGTCAGAATACAGGAAGGTTATATAGTTTAACACCATCTAGTCAGAATACAGGAAGGTTATATAGTTTACCACCATCTGATCTAGTCAGAATACAGGAAGGTTATATAGTTTAACACCATCTAGTCAGAATACAGGAAGGTTATATAGTTTAACACCATCTGATCTAGTCAGAATACAGGAAGGTTATATAGTTTAACATCTGATCTAGTCAGAATACAGGAAGGTTATATAGTTTAACACCATCTAGTCAGAATACAGGAAGGTTATATAGTTTAACACCATCTGATCTAGTCAGAATACAGGAAGGTTATATAGTTTAACACCATCTAGTCAGAATACAGGAAGGTTATATAGTTTAACATCTGATCTAGTCAGAATACAGGAAGGTTATATAGTTTAACACCATCTAGTCAGAATACAGGAAGGTTATATAGTTTAACACCATCTAGTCAGAATACAGGAAGGTTATATAGTTTAACACCATCTGATCTAGTCAGAATACAGGAAGGTTATATAGTTTAACACCATCTGATCTAGTCAGAATACAGGAAGGTTATATAGTTTAACACCATCTAGTCAGAATACAGGAAGGTTATATAGTTTAACATCTGATCTAGTCAGAATACAGGAAGGTTATATAGTTTAACATCTGATCTAGTCAGAATACAGGAAGGTTATATAGTTTAACATCTGATCTAGTCAGAATACAGGAAGGTTATATAGTTTAACACCATCTGATCTAGTCAGAATACAGGAAGGTTATATAGTTTAACATCTGATCTAGTCAGAATACAGGAAGGTTATATAGTTTAACACCATCTAGTCAGAATACAGGAAGGTTATATAGTTTAACACCATCTGATCTAGTCAGAATACAGGAAGGTTATATAGTTTAACACCATCTAGTCAGAATACAGGAAGGTTATATAGTTTAACACCATCTGATCTAGTCAGAATACAGGAAGGTTATATAGTTTAACATCTGATCTAGTCAGAATACAGGAAGGTTATATAGTTTAACACCATCTGATCTAGTCAGAATACAGGAAGGTTATATAGTTTAACACCATCTAGTCAGAATACAGGAAGGTTATATAGTTTAACATCTGATCTAGTCAGAATACAGGAAGGTTATATAGTTTAACACCATCTAGTCAGAATACAGGAAGGTTATATAGTTTAACACCATCTGATCTAGTCAGAATACAGGAAGGTTATATAGTTTAACACCATCTGATCTAGTCAGAATACAGGAAGGTTATATAGTTTAACATCTGATCTAGTCAGAATACAGGAAGGTTATATAGTTTAACACCATCTAGTCAGAATACAGGAAGGTTATATAGTTTAACACCATCTAGTCAGAATACAGGAAGGTTATATAGTTTAACATCTGATCTAGTCAGAATACAGGAAGGTTATATAGTTTAACATCTGATCTAGTCAGAATACAGGAAGGTTGTATAGTTTAACATCTGATCTAGTCAGAATACAGGAAGGTTGTATAGTTTAACATCTGATCTAGTCAGAATACAGGAAGGTTATATAGTTTACCATCTGATCTAGTCAGAATACAGGAAGGTTATATAGTTTAACACCTGATCTAGTCAGAATACAGGAAGGTTATATACACTGCTCAAACTACTTTTATGTTGCTGCATGATACTGATCTAATGATTCAGGAATAATTCAATATCAGAGATATTATATACACTGCTCAAAAAAATTAAGGGAACACTTAAACAACACAATGTAACTCCAAGTCAATCACACTTCTGTGAAATCAAACTGTCCACTTAGGAAGCAACACTGATTGACAATAAATTTCACATGCTGTTGTGCAAATGGAATAGACAAAAGGTGGAAATTATAGGCAATTAGCAAGACACCCCCAATAAAGGAGTGGTTCTGCAGGTGGTGACCACAGACCACTTCTCAGTTCCTATGCTTCCTGGCTGATGTTTTGGTCACTTTTGAATGCTGGCGGTGCTTTCACTCTAGTGGTGAGCATGAGACGGAGTCTACAACCCACACAAGTGGCTCAGGTAGTGCAGCTCATCCAGGATGGCACATCAATGCGAGCTGTGGCAAGAAGGTTTGCTGTGTCTGTCAGCGTAGTGTCCAGAGCATGGAGGCGCTACCAGGATACAGACCAGTACATCAGGAGACGTGGAGGAGGCCGTAGGAGGGCAACAACCCAGCAGCAGGACCGCTACCTCCGCCTTTGTGCAAGGAGGTGCACTGCCAGAGCCCTGCAAAATGACCTCCAGCAGGCCACAAATGTGTATGTGTCTGCTCAAACGGTCAGAAACAGACTCCATGAGGGTGGTATGAGGGCCCGACGTCCACAGGTGGGGGTTGTGCTTACAGCCCAACACCGTGCAGGACGTTTGGCGTTTGCCAGAGAACACCAAGATTGGCAAATTCGCCACTGGCGCCCTGTGCTCTTCACAGATGAAAGCAGGTTCACACTGAGCACATGAGCACTGAGCTAGCCTGCATGTTATGTCTAATGGCAGCCTGCAGTACCCCAGTTGGCCTTCAACTTGAGTTACTTAATGAGAGGGGGCAGCACTGAGCTAGCCTGCATGTTATGTCTAATGGCAGCCTGCAGTACCCTGGTTGGCCTTCAACTTGAGTTACTTAATGAGAGGGGGCAGCACTGAGCTAACCTGCATGTTATGCCTAATGGCAGCCTGCACTACCCCGGTTGGCCTTCAACTTGAGTTACTTAATGAGAGGGGGCAGCACTGAGCTAGCCTGCATGTTATGTCTAATGGCAGCCTGCAGTACCCCGGTTGGCCTTCAACTTGAGTTTCTTAATGAGAGGGGGCAGCACTGAGCTAGCCTGCATGTTATGTCTAATGGCAGCCTGCAGTACCCCGGTTGGCCTTCAACTTGAGTTACTTATTGAGAGGGGGCAGCACTGAGCTAGCGTGCAACGTCACTTCCTGGAGTAGCTCAAACTGTCTACATAAATCTCCCACATGAGACGCCATCTTAACCGCCTTCATTTGGCTTCAATGCACGATTGAGTCTTCACATAAGAATGAATGGTGTCATGTGGGCCAGAATCCATGGAACAACAGGAAGTTACCAGGTATCTTTAACTGTGTGTCGTTTGTTTTTCTCCAGGGTCGTCTGAGGTTCAGGTTGTTGGACCGGCTGACACAGTCGTTGCCTTAGCTGGTGATGACGTCATTCTACCATGTTCCCTGAAACCCAGTGTCAGTGCTGAGGACATGGTAGTGAAGTGGACAGGATTGGACCTGAAAACGAAAAACGTCCATCTTTACCGTGACGGTCGAGACTCCAACAAGGATCAGTCTCCATCCTACAGGGGAAGAACATCATTGTTTCAAGAAGAACTGAAGAACGGCATTGTCTCCTTAAAGCTGACCAGAGTTACTCTCTCTGATGCTGGAAGCTACAAGTGCTTCATTCCAACACTGACCAGCCAGGTGAAGGAAACCACCGTTCAACTCTTTGTTGGTGAGTCATGAACACTGGAGATGTGATCAGAGGTTGTATTGGTGAATCTGGCTAAATGATTGGCTGCTAAAATATCAACATGTCTTCCTCCTCATATCATCATTCCTTCCTCTGTTATAGATCATGTATTCAGCTGGTCTTCCTCCCTCATCATTACTTCCTCTGTTATAGATCATGTATTCAGCTGGTCTTCCTCCCTCATCATTCCTTCCTCTGTTATAGATTATGTATTCAGCTGGTCTTCCTCCCTCATCATTCCTTCCTCTGTTGTAGATCATGTATTCAGCTGGTCTTCCTCCCTCATCATTCCTTCCTCTGTTATAGATCATGTATTCAGCTGGTCTTCCTCCCTCATTGTTCCTTCCTCTGTTATAGATCATGTATTCAGCTGGTCTTCCTCCCTCATCATTCCTTCCTCTGTTATAGATCATGTATTCAGCTGGTCTTCCTCCCTCATCATTCCTTCCTCTGTTATAGATCATGTATTCAGCTGGTCTTCCTCTCTCATCATGTATTCAGCTGGTCTTCCTCCCTCATCATGTATTCAGCTGGTCTTCCTCCTCATCATTCCTTCCTCTGTTATAGGTCATGTATTCAGCTGGTCTTCCTCCCTCATCATTCCTTCCTCTGTTATAGATCATGTATTCAGCTGGTCTTCCTCCCTCATCATGTATTCAGCTGGTCTTCCTGCCTCATCATTCCTTCCTCTGTTATAGATCATGTATTCAGCTGGTCTTCCTTCCTCTGTTATAGATCATGTATTCAGCTGGTCTTCCTCCCTCATCATGTATTCAGCTGGTCTTCCTCCCTCATCATTCCTTCCTCTGTTATAGATCATGTATTCAGCTGGTCTTCCTCCCTCATCATTCCTTCCTCTGTTATAGATCATGTATTCAGCTGGTCTTCCTCCCTCATCATTCCTTCCTCTGTTATAGATCATGTATTCAGCTGGTCTTCCTCCCTCTGTTATAGATCATGTATTCAGCTGGTCTTCCTCCCTCTGTTATAGATCATGTATTCAGCTGGTCTTCCTCCCTCATCATTCCTTCCTCTGTTATAGATCATGTATTCAGCTGGTCTTCCTTCCTCTGTTATAGATCATGTATTCAGCTGGTCTTCCTCCCTCATCATTCCTTCCTCTGTTATAGATCATGTATTCAGCTGGTCATCCTCCTTCCTCTGTTATAATCATGTATTCAGCTGGTCTTCCTCCCTCATCATTCCTTCCTCTGTTATAGATCATGTATTCAGCTGGTCTTCCTCCCTCATCATTCCTTCCTCTGTTATAGATCATGTATTCAGCTGGTCTTCCTCCCTCATCATTCCTTCCTCTGTTATAGATCATGTATTCAGCTGGTCTTCCTCCCTCATCATGTATTCAGCTGGTCTTCCTCCCTCATCATTCCTTCCTCTGTTATAGATCATGTATTCAGCTGGTCTTCCTCCCTCATCATTCCTTCCTCTGTTATAGATCATGTATTCAGCTGGTCTTCCTCCCTCATCATTCCTCTGTTATAGATCATGTATTCAGCTGGTCTTCCTCCCTCATCATTCCTTCCTCTGTTATAGATCATGTATTCAGCTGGTCTTCCTCCCTCATCATGTATTCAGCTGGTCTTCCTCCCTCATCATGTATTCAGCTGGTCTTCCTCCCTCATCATTCCTTCCTCTGTTAGAGATCATGTATTCAGCTGGTCTTCCTCCCTCATCATTCCTTCCTCTGTTATAGATCATGTATTCAGCTGGTCTTCCTCCTTCCTCTGTTATAGGTCATGTATTCAGCTGGTCTTCCTCCCTCATCATTCCTTCCTCTGTTATAGATCATGTATTCAGCTGGTCTCCCTCCCTCATCATTCCTTCCTCTGTTATAGATCATGTATTCAGCTGGTCTTCCTCCCTCATCATTCCTCTGTTATAGATCATGTATTCAGCTGGTCTTCCTCCCTCATCATTCCTTCCTCTGTTATAGATCATGTATTCAGCTGGTCATCCTTCCTCTGTTATAGATCATGTATTCAGCTGGTCTTCCTCCCTCATCATTCCTCTGTTATAGATCATGTATTCAGCTGGTCTTCCTCCCTCATCATTCCTTCCTCTGTTATAGATCATGTATTCAGCTGGGCTTCCTTCCTCTGTTAGAGATTATGTATTCAGCTGGTCTTCCTCCCTCATCATTCCTTCCTCTGTTATAGATCATGTATTCAGCTGGTCTTCCTCCCTCATCATTCCTTCCTCTGTTATAGATCATGTATTCAGCTGGTCTTCCTGCATCATCATTCCTTCCTCTGTTATAGGTCATGTATTCAGCTGGTCTTCCTGCATCATCATTCCTTCCTCTGTTATAGATCATGTATTCAGCTGGTCTTCCTCCCTCATCGTTCCTTCCTCTGTTATAGATCATGTATTCAGCTGGTCTTCCTCCCTCATCGTTCCTTCCTCTGTTATAGATCATGTATTCAGCTGGTCTTCCTCCCTCATCGTTCCTTCCTCTGTTATAGATCATGTATTCAGCTGGTCTTCCTCCCTCATCATTCCTTCCTCTGTTATAGATCATGTATTCAGCTGGTCTTCCTCCCTCATCATTCCTTCCTCTGTTATAGATCATGTATTCAGCTGGTCTTCCTCCCTCATCATTCCTTCCTCTGTTATAGGTCATGTATTCAGCTGGTCTTCCTGCATCATCATTCCTTCCTCTGTTATAGATCATGTATTCAGCTGGTCTTCCTCCCTCATCGTTCCTTCCTCTGTTATAGATCATGTATTCAGCTGGTCTTCCTCCCTCATCATTCCTTCCTCTGTTATAGATCATGTATTCAGCTGGTCTTCCTCCCTCATTGTTCCTTCCTCTGTTATAGATCATGTATTCAGCTGGTCTTCCTCCCTCATCATTCCTTCCTCTGTTATAGATCATGTATTCAGCTGGTCTTCCTCCCTCATCATTCCTTCCTCTGTTATAGATCATGTATTCAGCTGGTCTTCCTCCCTCATCATGTATTCAGCTGGTCTTCCTCCCTCATCATTCCTTCCTCTGTTATAGATCATGTATTCAGCTGGTCTTCCTCCCTCATCAGTCCTTCCTCTGTTATAGATCATGTATTCAGCTGGTCTTCCTCCCTCATCATTCCTTCCTCTGTTATAGATCATGTATTCAGCTGGTCTTCCTCCCTCATCAGTCCTTCCTCTGTTATAGATCATGTATTCAGCTGGTCTTCCTCCCTCATCAGTCCTTCCTCTGTTATAGATCATGTATTCAGCTGGTCTTCCTCCCTCATCATTCTTTCCTCTGTTATAGATAATGTATTCAGCTGGTCTTCCTCATCATTCCTCCCTCTGTTATAGATCATGTATTCAGCTGGTCTTCCTCCCTCATCATTCCTTCTTCTGTTATAGATCATGTATTTAGCTGGTCTTCCTCCCTCATCATGTATTCAGCTGGTCTTCCTCCCTCATCATTCCTTCCTCTGTTATTGATCATGTATTCAGCTGGTCTTCCTCCCTCATCATTCCTTCCTCTGTTATTGATCATGTATTCAGCTGGTCTTCCTCCCTCATCATTCCTTCCTCTGTTATAGATCATGTATTCAGCTGGTCTTCCTCCCTCATCATTCCTTCCTCTGTTATAGATCATGTATTCAGCTGGTCTTCCTTCCTCTGTTATAGATCATGTATTCAGCTGGTCATCCTCCCTCATCAGTCCTTCCTCTGTTATAGATCATGTATTCAGCTGGTCTTCCTCCCTCATCATTCCTTCCTCTGTTATAGATCATGTATTCAGCTGGTCATCCTCCCTCATCAGTCCTTCCTCTGTTATAGATCATGTATTCAGCTGGTCTTCCTCCCTCATCATTCCTTCCTCTGTTATAGATCATGTATTCAGCTGGTCATCCTCCCTCATCAGTCCTTCCTCTGTTATAGATCATGTATTCAGCTGGTCTTCCTCCCTCATCATTCCTTCCTCTGTAATAGATCATGTATTCAGTTGGTCTTCCTCCCTCATCATGTATTCAGCTGGTCTTCCTTCCTCATCATTCCTTCCTCTGTTATAGATCATATATTCAGCTGGTCATCCTCCCTCATCAGTCCTTCCTCTGTTATAGATCATGTATTCAGCTGGTCTTCCTCCCTCATCATTCCTTCCTCTGTTATAGATCATGTATTCAGCTGGTCATCCTCCCTCATCATTCCTTCCTCTGTTATAGATCATGTATTCAGCTGGTCTTCCTCCCTCATCATTCCTTCCTCTGTTATAGATCATGTATTCAGCTGGTCATCCTCCTTCCTCTGTTATAATCATGTATTCAGCTGGTCTTCCTCCCTCATCATTCCTTCCTCTGTTATAGATCATGTATTCAGCTGGTCTTCCTCCCTCATCATTCCTTCCTCTGTTATAGATCATGTATTCAGCTGGTCTTCCTCCCTCATCATTCCTTCCTCTGTTATAGATCATGTATTCAGCTGGTCTTCCTTCCTCTGTTATAGATCATGTATTCAGCTGGTCTTCCTCCCTCATCATTCCTTCCTCTGTTATAGATCATGTATTCAGCTGGTCTTCCTCCCTCATCATTCCTTCCTCTGTTATAGATCATGTATTCAGCTGGTCTCCCTCCCTCATCATTCCTTCCTCTGTTATAGATCATGTATTCAGCTGGTCTTCCTCCCTCATCATTCCTTCCTCTGTTATAGATCATGTATTCAGCTGGTCTTCCTCCCTCATCATTCCTTCCTCTGTTATAGATCATGTATTCAGCTGGTCTTCCTCCCTCATCATGTATTCAGCTGGTCTTCCTCCCTCATCATTCCTTCCTCTGTTATAGATCATGTATTCAGCTGGTCTTCCTCCCTCATCATTCCTTCCTCTGTTATAGATCATGTATTCAGCTGGTCTTCCTCCCTCATCATTCCTTCCTCTGTTATAGATCATGTATTCAGCTGGTCTTCCTCCCTCATCATGTATTCAGCTGGTCTTCCTCCCTCATCATGTATTCAGCTGGTCTTCCTCCCTCATCATTCCTTCCTCTGTTATAGATCATGTATTCAGCTGCTCAGCACACAGCCTTTACAACACACTCCTCACACATCCAAACCTCCCACACTATCACACTGGCTGTGTCCCAATATTCATACTACCTACTGTTGATTCATAGTATTTTATAAAAAAAAATATGTAACCTTTATTTAAATAGGGAGTCACGTTGAGATGAAAATCTATGTTACAAGAGAGCCCTGTACACATTGCAATAAAAACAATATATTAAAACATACACGTGTATAAAACAATACAATTCATCACAATAAAAATAAAAATAAATATTTGTTTTATAAAAGCAATCCCATTCAACTACATAGAGGTCCTCAATCAGTAATGGAAACTGCCTGAGTGGCACCAGCACATCTAACTCTGCAGATTGTTCCACAAATTAGGGGCATATAAAAAAACTGGGGACTGGAGGGATCTAGTGTTATACATTCCAGTGAACGGGTTTGGTATCTTATTCATTTTTATCTTAATTAATGATTAATGATGTTACATATGGAGGGAGATTCTGTCAGACTTTGTAAATAAATACAAGAGAATGCAACACTCTTCTTACAAATAGAGAGGTCCATCCCACATTTATATACAGACTACAATGATGAGTCTTAAAATTGTCCCTTATTACGGAATGGTAGACGGTGTCCAAGGGTTTTAAAACATAAACATGTAAACAATATCAACAATATCCAATACAGGGAGAAGCGTTGTTTGAACAACTCCTATTTTTAATACTAAGGTATGATTTTATTTTGATATAAAAAAACTATCTTGGTTCTTAGCTTCTTAGTCAGATTTTCTATATGTGTTACGAAGGATAACGAAGGATAACTTGTCATCAATCCAGACACCCAGGTACTCCAGAAACAAGCTCAATTTGGGCTCCATTTATAGCACATATATGCAGGTCCTCAGGGTCAACACTCCGTGACCTACAGAACAGCTTGATTTTACTTAGTATTTACACTAATTTAAGATCTGTAAGTGATTTCTGAACTGAATCAAAGTCATGCTGAAGTCCACGAATGGCCTGATGCACTGAGGGTCAGCCCTAACCCTGACCATTACCCTAACCCTAACACTGACCCTAACCCTGAGGTGGCACAGGAATACAAAACTGTGTCTCTGCATAGAACTCTGCATAGAGATGAATGTTACACGTATTAACAGTGTTTCCTATGTCATTAATATACAAGGTGAATAATAATGGACCCGAAATCGAACCCTGATGAACACCTTTGTGAATCTCAAGAAATTCTGATTTAACCCCATCTATCAAGATGGCCTGAGTTCTGTCACTGAGATAATTCTGAAACCATAAACAGGCTGTATATCCCAGGACGACTCTTGATCATTTCTTCAGCAAAACAGAACAGTGTTGAATGCCTTTTGAACAAGGCAGCACAGTTCTTTTTAGCATCCATGGCAAGATCATTAACAACCGGTTGTTGTGGTAGTACTATGCCCAGGCCTAAACCCTGATTGGTTTATGGAGTGGCAGCATATATGCGGATTTCCATACTTCCTCATAACAATGTTAAATTAAAAATGTGGGCTACTGATTAAGCAATAAGGGGTGCTGCACAGTTAAGCAGACCAGGCTCCAAATGATCAGCCCCTGGGGAATTATCATGTCTAATGTTAACAAAGCAGCTTTTTTTCTGAAAAGGAACTCCTGACCAGCATTTTCAGTATAATTCAATAGATTTTCACCATCTACATCTTTTCAAGAGCTGGTTTTGAAATAGTACATTCAAATATAAAGCCTGAAATATAAAAAAAAAATATATATATATATAAAGCCTACAATGGTGATTAAATGCATTAATGATATCCATGTTGTCAGTAATGGGGCCAGAATCTAAATGTATTTATTTGGGGAGAGAAGAGGAGATACAACCCTTCAATGATTTAACAGCTTTACAGAATTTAGCTGGGTTCCCAGTACATTCAGATAGTGTATTAACAACATAATAATCTGATTTAGCTTTTTAACAAATTTTACACACAGATTTCTCAGTCACCTGAAAGTCTGGGCCTGAGTCTGTGAATCTAGCTTTGGCCCGGGCAGCATTTCTGTTGTGTTGAATACACTTCAGATAGCTTCAGATAGCTTCAGATAGCTCTGGACTGAAGCAATGGCAAGACCGATTTTTAATTCTCAGTTTTTTTAAAGGGAGCATGAATATCTACAATACAATTGAAAACATTTGTGAAGTGGTTCAGAGATACAATCAAAGTCACAAAAATAAAGGTCACAAAAAAGGCCTGTAAATTGAAATTGAAATAATTCCTCTTGTTGATAAAACGAGGTTTGGATCGAGGCATCCGTATATCCACATACAATGGGACAGTGGTCACTAATATCCAAAGCAAAGTTTGCTGCTTCAGTGTCCTTAGATATTTTTGTCAGATGTTACTATGGAATACTGAAGTATAATTACCAGCATTTCATAAGTGTCAAAGGCTTTTATTGACAATTACATGAAGTTGATTCAAAGTCAATATTTGCAGTGTTGACCCTTCTTTTTCAAGACCTCTGCAGTCCGTCCTGGCATGCTGTCAATTAACTTCTGGGCCACATCCTGACTGATGGCAGCCCATTCTTGCATAATCAATGCTTGGAGGTTGTCAGAATTTGTGGGGTTTTGTTATTCCCCCCGCCTCTTGAGGATTGACCACAAGTTCTCAATGGGATTAAGGTCTGGGGAGTTTCCTGGCCATGGACCCAAAATACCGATGTTTTGTTCCCCGAGCCACTTAGTTATCACTTTTGCCTTATGGCAAGGAGCTCCATCATGCTGGAAAAGGCACCAAACTGTTCCTGGATGTCACCAAACTGTCCCTGGATGGTTGGGAGGAGTTGCTCTCGGAGGATGTGTTGATACCATTCTTTATTCAAGGCTGTAATCCTTGGGAAAAATTGTGAGTGAGCCCACTCCCTTGGCTGAGAAGCAACCCCACACATGAATGGTCTCAGGATGCTTTACTGTTGGCATGACAAAGGACTGATGGTAGCTCTTACCTTGTCTTGTCCAGACAAGCTTTTTTCCGGATGCTCCAAACAATTGGAAAGGGGATTCATCAGAAAAAATGACTTTATCCCAGTCCTCAGCAGTCCAATCCCTGTACCTTTTGCACAATATCAGTCTGTCCCTGATGTTTTTCCTGGAGAGAAGTGGCTTCTTTGCTGACCTTCTTGACACCAGGCCATCCTCCAAAAGGCTTTGCCTCACTGTGCATGCAGATGCACTCACACCTGCCTGCTGCTATTCCTGAGCAAGCTCTGTACTGGTGGTGCCCCGATCCCGCAGCTGAATCAACTTTAGGAGACGGTCCTGGCGCTTGCTGAACTCTCTTGGGCGCCCTGAAGCCTTCTTCACAACAATTGAACCGCTCTCCTTGAAGTTCTTGATTATCCGATAAATGGTTGATTTAGGTGCAATCTTACTGGCAGCAATATCCTTGCCTGTGAAGCCCTTTTTGTGCAAAGCAATGATGACGGCACTTGTTTCCTTGCAGGTAACCATGGTTGACAGAGGAAAGAACAATGATTCCAAGCACCACCCTCCTTTTGAAGCTTCCAGTCTGTTATTCAAACTCAGTCAGCGTGACAGAGTGATCTCCAGCCTTGTCCTCGTCAACACTCACACCTGTGTTAACTTCTCTAGGATATGCCAAAAGCCAGAAAAAAATGTAGCGCGCCAAATTCAAATATATTACTATAAAAATAATCTTTCATGAAATCACACATGAAAGACACCAAATTAAAGCTACACATGTTGTGAATCTAGACAACATGTCTGATTTCAAAAAGAATTTACGGGGAAAGCACACCAAACGATTATGTACTCTCAGTACATAGCCACAGAAAAACAGCCATTTTTCCAGTCAAAGATAGTAGTCACAAAAAGCAGAAATAGAGATCAAATTAATCACTAACCTTTGATGATCTTCATCAGATGACACTCATATGACATCATGTTACACAATACATTTATGTTTTGTTCGATAATGTGCATATTTATATCCACAAATCTTGGTTTACATTGGCGCCATGTTCAGAAATACCTCCAAAATATCCAGAGAAATTGCAGAGAGCCATGTCAAATAACAGAAATACTCATCATAAACTTTGATGAAAGATACATGTTTTACATATAATTAAAGATACACTTGTTCTTAATGCTACCTCTGTGTCAGATTTAAAAAAAGAAAATTATGGAAAAAGCACACAATGCAATAATCTGAGACGGCGCTCAGATATAACAACATTTCTCTGCCAAGTTGGAGTCAACAGAAATACGAAATTACATCATACATATTCCCTTACCTTAGATGATCTTCATCAGAATGCACTCCCAGGAATCCTAGTTTCACAATAAATCGTTGTTTTGTTCGATTTTGTTCGATAACCTTTTATGGCTGCAGGGCGGTGCCGGTTCACTTATGACAACAGCCCGTCTAAGTGCAGGCCGCGAAATTCAAAAGATATTTTTTAGAAATATTTAACTTTCACACATTAACAAGTCCAATACAGCAAATGAAAGATACACATCTTGTGATTCCAGCCAACATGTCCGATTTTTAAAATGTTTTACAGCGAAAACACCACGTATATTTATGTTAGCTCACCACCAAATACAAAAAAGGACAGACATTTTTCACAGCACAGGTAGCATGCACAAAACCAACCTAACTAACCAAGAAACAACTTCATCAGATGACAGTCTTATAACATGTTATACAATAAATCTATGTTTTGTTCGAAAAATTTGCATATTTGAGGTATAAATCAGTTTTACATTGCAGCTACCATCGCAGCTACCGTCACAAATAGCACCGAAGCAGCCAGAGTAATTAGACACCAACGTGAAATACATAAATACTCGTCATAAAACATTTCTGAAAAATACATGGTGTACAGCAAATTAAAGACAAACATCTTGTGAATCCAGCCAATATTTCCGATTTCTTAAGTGTTTTACAGTGAAAACACAATATAGCATTATATTAGCTTACCACAATAGCCAGAAACACAAGCCATTTACCAGCAGCAAAAGTTAGCGATCGTAACAAACCAGCAAAAGATATATAATTTTTGACTAACCTTGATAAGCTTCATCAGATGACAGTCCTATAACATCAGGTTATACTTACACTTATGTTTTGTTCGAAAATGTGCATATTTAGAGCTGAAATCAGTGGCTATACATTGTGCTAACGTAGCATCTTTTTCCCACAACGTCCGGATATTTTTCTGCCACTCACATATTCTGACCAAATTACTATTCATAAACATGACTAAAAAATACATGTTGTATAGGAAATGATAGGTACACTAGTTCTTAATGCAATCGCCGTGTTAGAATTCTAAAAATAACTTCATTACGACATCCAGCTTCCGTTATAGCGACAGAGTGCCCAAAATCTGGGCGCAAACTAATAGTAAGCATGTTCCGACAGATATATGAAATAACATCATAAAATGGGTCCTACTTTTGATGATCTTCCATCAGAATGTTGTACAAGGGGTCCTTTGTCGGGAACAATCGTTGTTTGGTTTTAGAATGTCCTCTTCTCCAGTCAATTAGCACGGAAAGCTAGCAAAGTGGCGCAAAGCTCTCCTTCGTGAACAAACGCAGACAACGCAACACGCCTAACGTCCCGAAAAAATGTCAATAATCTAATAAAACTATATTGAAAAAACATACTTTACGATGATAGTCACGTTTATGAAATAAAATCAAAGCCGGAGATAGTAGCCGTCTATAACGACAGCTTTTCAGAAGGCAATCCCAGGGTCCTTTCTCGCGCCTTCCTGAAAACAATAAATTGGTGTCACGTCATGTCAAGAGCTTTTATTTGACCTCAGATCAAGTTATACACTCCATTTCTTCTCTCACTCCCTATTGACATCTAGTGGAAGGCGTATGAAGTGCATGTATACTAATACATATTAAGCACATTTATAGGCAGGCCCTGGAACAGAGCCCTCGATTTAAGATTTTTCACTTTCTGACAGGAAGTTTGCTGCAAAATGAGTTCTGTTTTACTCACAGATATAATTCAAACGGTTTTAGAAACTAGAGGGTGTTTTCTATCCAATAGTAATAATAATATGCATATTGTACGAGCAAGAATTGAGTACGAGGCAGTTTAATTTGGGAACGATTTTTGGGAAAGAATGTTGCTTCCAATGTAATTGTCTGCATCATTTCCAATCCCCCATATTTTTGGGGGTAAATATATATATCCATACACGTATGCATACATATACACATATATACATACACATACCTATAGACATACATACTTTTTTAAAGAATATACCTTTATTATTATTATTCCCCCAAAACCGACCACCCTCCCCTCAATTGAACTAATAAACACTTCTGCTTTTACCTTCAATTTATACATCTTATACACATTTTACAGACACGGTCTACTTTACAATAGTTCTCTCTTGTTTGTTTTTAGTCCTTCCTCTATTGTCCATCCAGTTTGATTTGTAACTGTGCTATTTCACAAAAGTTCCCTGTATGTTTTAATCATGTTATTAGTCCCTTCAGCTCCATTCAACCCCGCCCATCTATCTCGCAACATCATCCATTTCGGATTTTTATTTTTCAACTGTGCTGTGATGCTTCACAAAAGAATTGAACCTTCCTATTCTCATAGCTTCTACAGATTGTAAATTAAAAATACAATTTTTTGCTAAAATAATGATTATATTATTGATTGATTGACTATGGCTTTTCAAATCCCCCAGTAGTGCTATGTGCAGCATTAGTTCTAGGCAAATGTTGCAATTCTTCAGCCATTCCTGGACCTGTGACCAAAAACGAGCTACATATGGACAATACCAAAGTAAATGATCTAATGACTCTGCCTCCTCACAGCAGAATCTGCAGAGCTGGGAAGATTGTATCCCCCATATATATAACATTCTATTGGTTACAAGAATTTTGTATAATAATTTAAATTGAAAAAATGTGAAGTTTTGAACCCGGCGTTGTTTTGCGTATCAATTCATAAACCATGTGCCATGGAATGGGTACATCGAAAATCTCTTCCCAACTATTTAGCAATTTATATGGCACAGCTGTCAGTTTTTTGGTACTTAAATGAAATTGGTATATGTTTTTATTTATCACACTTTTCTTTAACCATTCATGTTCTTTAATACAGGGCCGACATACAAGTTCCTTACTTTTTCCCCTTCTACTTGCCGCTTCCATTTTGTGGTTATGCTGCAATTAATTGGTTGTAATTTTGGGTAGAGCAGACATATACCCCAAAAAACTACTTAAGGACTTTCAAGTATTTTTACTGAACTAGTGTCAGGATGGTTATTATTATTAGGGATGGTAGGGTGAGGGTGGGTGCCCCTGGTGTCTCCCTGATTACAGGGGAGAGGGGGTGTCCCTGGTGTCAGGGGAGGGTAGGGTGTCCCTGGTGTCTCCCTGGTTACAGGGAGGGTAGGGTGTCCCTGGTGTCTCCCTGATTACAGGGGAGGGTAGGGTGTCCCTGGTGTCTCCCTGATTACAGGGGAGGGTAGGGTGTCCCTGGTGTCTCCCTGATTACAGGGAGGGTAGGGTGTCCCTGGTGTCTCCCTGATTACAGGGGAGGGTAGGGTGTCCCTGGTGTCTCCCTGATTACAGAGGAGGGTAGGGTGTCCCTGGTGTCTCCCTGGAATACCTCTTTGGACCGGAAAGGAAATCACACTACAAACTATCACCCTCAGGCACTTAAGGAAATCATGAATGTCATGGATATATTGGAATTAGTGGATATATGGAGACTTAAATATCCTGACCTAGTGAGATGGCGGAGGCTTAATCAAGCTAGTCGTCTTGACTACTTTCTTATACCTTTCTCTCTGGCACCAAAAGTTAAAAAAGTGTTGATAGGGGATAGAATGCGGTCGGATCATCACATAATTGGCATATACAGTGGGGAGAACAAGTATTTGATACACTGCCGATTTTGCAGGTTTTCCTACTTACAAAGCATGTAGAGGTCTGTCATTTTTATCATAGGTACACTTCAACTGTGAGAGACGGAATCTAAAACAAAAATCCAGAAAATCACATTGTATGATTTTTAAATAATTAATTTGCATTTTATTGCAAGTTCGGTGATCTGTTTGTTCAAAGACCTTAGAAAGGCAGGGTAGGATATATATAGGTCTATAACAGTTTGGGTCTAGAGTGTCTCCCCAGCTTTCCAATCTTTAGGGATCTCGGACGATACGGTAAGAACAGACTAGTAATAGGGGTTGCAACAATGTCGGCGGTAGTGGTGGTAGTGTGATGGTTTGCTGCCTCTGGACGACTTGCCTTAATAGAAGGAACCATGAATTCTGCTCTGTATCAGAGAATTCTACAGGAGAATGTCAGGACGTCTGTGAGCTGAAGCTGAAGAGTAGATGGGTCATGCAGGGATCCAAAACACAATCAAGTTTACATGAAAATGGTTAAAAAGCTAAACATTGGATGTTTTGGAATGGCCTAGTCAAAGTGCAGACCTAATCCCAATTGAGATTTTGTGTCAGGTCTTGAAACGACCAGTTCATGGTTGAAAGCCCACAAATGTCACTGAGTTAAAGCAGTTCTGCATGGAAGAGTGGGTCAGACTTCCTCCACAGAGATGTGAGACTGATCAACAACTACAGGAAGCGTTTGGTTGGAGTCATTGCAGATGAAGGTGGCACAACCAGTTATTGAGTGTTAGGGGGCAATTACTTTTTCACACAGGTGCATTGGGTGTTGCATAACTTTTAATTAAATCAAGTATCCATTTTTTTTTGTTATTTGTAAACTGAGGTATCTGTTATCTATTTATTTGTTTGAAGATCTGAACATTCAGTATTAAAAATATGCAAAAATAGAGAATCAGAAAGGGGGCAAATACTTTTTAATGTATCTGTGTAGGTGTTGTGTCTCAGCCAGTGATCTCTATTATTGGAACCAAAGACTGGGGGGTGGTCCTGAAGTGTGAGTCTGGAGGCTGGCTTCCTGAACCTAAGATGGAGTGGCTGGACAGTTCTGGAACCATCCTCCCTGCTGATGGACCTCCAGAGAGACACAGGGACTCAGAGGGCCGCTACGCTGTGAGACGACATGTCACCGTGAACAAGACTGACACCAACAGGTTCACCTGTAGAGTTAATCAGACGGAGATCAACCACCTGAAGGAGACAGAGATTCATGTCCCAGGTGAAGTCTTCATTGGTTAACCCAAATAACCCAAAACCCAAATCTTAAGGGATGACCTTAAGCTGTTTTCAGCTGTTTTTTTTTTTTTACTGTATTTATAAATGTTTACTTCCTGTACAGTGTACATACAGTACCAGTCAAAAGTTTGGACACATCTACTCATTCAAGGGTTTTTCTTTATTTTTACTATTTTCTACATTGTATAATAATAGTGAAGACATCAAAACTATGAAATAACACATATGGACTCATGTAGTAACCAAAAAAGTGTTAAACAAATCAACATATATTTGAGATTCTTCAAAGTAGCCACCCTTTGCCTTGATGACAGCTGATTGATGAAGCCTGAGTAGATGTGTCCAAAACTTTTGACAGTATGGCAGGTGTTGTTGTATGGACAGACCAGCTAGATTCACTGATCTCAATTATATTATGCTAGACCAGCTACATCTACTGTCTCTATTAATATTATGACAGACCCGCTAATCTTACTGATAATTTAATTATATCATGACATACCAGCTAGATCTACTGTCTCAATATATTATGCTAACCAGCTAGAATACTGTCTCTATTATATTATGACAGACCAGCTAGATCTACTGTCTCAATTATATTATGACAGACCAGCTAGATCTACTGTCTCTATTATATTATGACAGACCAGCTAGATCTACTGTCTCAATTATATTATGCTAGACCAGCTAGATCTACTGTCTCTATTATATTATGACAGACCAGCTACATCTACTGCCTCTCTTATATTATGACAGACCAGCTAAATCTACTGTCTCAATTATATTATAAAAGACCAGCTCGATTTACCGTCTCTATTATATTATGACAGACAAGCTAGATATACTGATACTTTTATATTATGACAGACCAGCTAGATCTACAGTATCTATTATATTATGACAGACCAGCTATATCTACTGTCTCTATTATATTACGACAGACCAGCTATATCTACTGTCTCTATTATATTACGACAGACCAGCTATATCTACAGTCTCAATTATTTTATGACAGACCAGCTATATCTACTGTCTCTATTATATTTTAAAAGACCAGCTAGATCTACAGTATCTATTATATTATGACAGACCAGCTACATCTACTGTCTCTATTATATTATGGCAAACTAGCTAGATCTACTGTCTCTATTATATTATGGCAAACTAGCTAGATCTACTGTCTCTATTATATTATGAAAGACCAGCTAAATCTACTGTCTCTATTATATTATGACAAACCAGCTACATGTACTGTCTCAAATATATTATGATAGACCAGCTAGAGCTACTGTCTCAATTATTTTATGACAGTTCAGCTAGATATACCGTCTCTATTATATTATGACAGACCAGCTAGAGCTACTGTGTCAATTATTTTATGACAGTTCAGCTAGATATACTGTCTCTATTATATTATGACAGACCAGCTAGATCTACTGTCTCAATTATATTATGCTAGACCAGCTAGATCTACTGTCTCTATTATATTATGACAGACCAGCTAGATCTACTGTATTTATTATATCATGACATACCAGCTAGATCTACTGTCTCAATTATATTATGCTAGACCAGCTAGATCTACTGTCTCTATTATATTATGACAGACCAGCTAGATCTACTGTCTCAATTATATTATGCTAGACCAGCTAGATCTACTGTCTCTATTATATTATGACAGACCAGCTACATCTACTGCCTCTCTTATATTATGACAGACCAGCTAAATCTACTGTCTCATTATATTATAAAAGACCAGCTAGATTATCTGTCCTCTGTATATTTGACAGACCAGCTGATCGACTGTCTCTACTATATTATGACAGACCATCTACATCTACAGACTCTAATAAATTATGATAGACCTGCTAGATCTACTGTCTCATTTATATTTTGACAGACCAGCTATATCTACTGTCTCTATTATTTTATGACAGACCAGCTAGATCTACTGTCTCATTTATATTTTGACAGACCAGCTATATCTACTGTCTCTATTATATTATGACACACCAGCTAGATCTACTGTCTATTATATTTTGACAGACTAGCTATATCTATTATATTTACTATATTATGGCAGACCAGCTAGATCTACTGTCTCTATTATATTATGACAGACCAGCTAGATCTACTGTCTCAAATATATTATGACAGACCAGCTACATCTACTGTCTCAATTATTTTATGACAGACCAGCTAGATCTAATGTCTCTATTACATTATGGCAAACTAGCTAGATCTACTGTCTCTATTATATTATGAAAGACCAGCTAGATCTACTGTCTCTATTATATTATGACAAACCAGCTACATGTACTGTCTCAAATATATTATGACAGACCAGCTACATCTACTGTCTCAATTATATTATGAAAGACCAGCTAGATCTAATGTCTCTATTATATTATGACAAACCAGCTACATGTACTGTCTCAAATATATTATGACAGACCAGCTACATCTACTGTCTCAATTATATTATAAAAGACCAGCTCGATTTACCGTCTCTATTATATTATGACAGACAAGCTAGATATACTGATACTTTTATATTATGACAGACCAGCTAGATCTACAGTATCTATTATATTATGACAGACCAGCTATATCTACTGTCTCTATTATATTACGACAGACCAGCTATATCTACTGTCTCTATTATATTACGACAGACCAGCTAGATCACTGTCTCTATTATATTTTAAAGACACTAGATCTACAGTATCTATTTATTTGACAGACAGCTACATCTACTGTCTCTATTATAATACAAAAGACCAGCTAGATCTACTGTCTCTATTACATTATGACAGACCAGCTAATCTACTGTCTCAATTATATAATGACAGACCAGCTAGATCGACTGTCTCTATTATATTTTGACAGACCATCTACATCTACAGACTCTAATAAATTATGACAGACCAGCTAGATCTACTGTCTCAATTATATAATGACAGACCAGCTAGATCGACTGTCTCTATTATATTTTGACAGACCAGCTAGATCTACTGTCTCATTTATATTTTGACAGACCAGCTATATCTATTGTCTCAATGACATTATGACACACCAGCTAGATCTACTGTCTCTACTATATTATGACAGACTAGCTAGATCTACTGTCTCTACTATATTATGACAGACTAGCTAGATCTATTATATTTACTATATTATGGCAGACCAGCTAGATCTACTGTCTCTATTATATTACGACAGACCAGCTAAATCTGTCTCAATTATTTTATGACAGACCAGCTTGATC